>NW_022194807.1:116383-176939 GCF_900067095.1 Fusarium proliferatum ET1 | reverse complement strand
AGGAAGGTTGTCAATAAAGACAGATTGGTTCCAGAATAAATCGTATAGGGTAGGAAAACAAAGCGCGTTTCTATAAATAGACCCTATTTTCACGTCTCAGTAGTTACGCGTTACATCGCCCAAAATAGCTAGCGCCAGCTTAATAACACGTCCGTCGGTATGCTTCCAAGTACGGGATTTTTATTGAGTGACACCTCACCCGAACCGTGTTAAAATAAAAGTGTCATCACCAAATTTCGCTTATCACGCTTATCACGCTTATCAGGACCGTTCAGGAGAGCCATACGATAAGAGTAGCAATGAAGGTTCGATTTGTGCCACAAAAGAATACGATAGCGCTACGCAACGTCGACGCGTCCTACAGGTGAGCCGTACACGAAACTACCGGAAGCGCCAGAAGGCAAGGGCGAAAACCGCCGCAATAAATTACCAGGGCGAGCAATTGTCAGACGCAGTTGACTCGGTGGCAGAGAACGAAGCAACCAGACCCGAGAGAGATTCGCCCCTCGAGAATGAGGAGATTGAAAAAGATGGTACCTTTGCCTGCGAGAATTTTACTATCTCCATTTAGGAAGTCGATGATTCCACAATCAGCACTACCGAGGTAGATCCATACTATGAGAAGAAAATAGTTGACACTTCCCCCACTGAAGAAGACGAATGTCAAAGACAGCCCTCAAGCCCACAAAACCATGTTGGGGAACCAGCCAATTTGGCTACTTACGATGCTAACACTGATGTAGAATATGCTACACAGAAGTTTATTCAGCAGTTTCTCGCTGGTATACATGGCTGTAGTGCCCAGAGCCACCGAGAATCCATAATTGCGCACATCGAAGCTGAGGGACCAGAAAATCACCATAGACTTGATAGATTAGTTGCCCCTGATATACCCCATACACTTGATAAAGAGTACATTCTCGCCGCTGAAACTGGCGACAAGACAACGGAGCTCAGTCCGGATCAATGGCAGGCGTTATTTACCGGTTCAAGGCTCTGATAACAAACTCAAGCAGGCTTGCAACCTGATGTACGTACAGGACGTGTATATCGATGGCCTAACAACCGGGGTGATGATATCTCTGCCACTAAAGCTCATAACGACGCAGTGGTTTGACTTGAGCACGAAACTGTGCAGAAAGGCTGCTTTGGGCGATCATTCCTAACGATTTCGACGTATCTCGTTGACTTGAACGCGTCCATTGCAATGGCGGACAAACAGGGATTCCTTTTTTTCCCCACCCCTTAGTAAGAACCGATCGCCACCTTCAGCTTTTAGTCAGAGTACTTGACTTATTAGCCGATGAGTGACTCATATCACGACTGTGTTGTGAATTTCGAGTCCACTTTTGCACTTGAATTTGTCTTCTGCCCTTCCAAACCGTTCTTGATCCCAGCAGACCCACAGCAATTAGGTCTGTAAACACAGAATTGCCACTGTGATTGTTCGTGTATCATAGAGTAAATCATTAATTCATGGTATAAGAATAAGTCGATAGCCTCGACTGAAACTGGTTGCCACTCGTTTTTTCACCGAAAAATGGGTATACGGTTGATGGGGCTATTGCTGTGCATTCCGTGGAGATCTGAAGGGACCCATGCTACGGTAGGCATAGACCTCCTCAAGAGACAAGTATTGTCCCTCAGGATCAGTGCGCTTTTGATGCAGAAAAAGGCCAAACGTGGGTAGAGGACCATCTTTCGTGAGGGTTGCATGCCCATCCATCACCTGATGTTGAGTTTCGAAAAGAAGCACATTTCTCATAACCCCCTCTCCCAATCAGAAAACCATATCCTCGCCCTAGCGATTGGCACTTTCCAACTCAAAGTACAAGAGACTCATACAGAACAGTATTTCTAATGTGGGTGTGAAGTGAGGAGATCTCAGCTCTTTTGGTAGCAACTTTGACGACACAATAGCTAAAAATTCCTCCGACGGGGTACCGCTTTCATCACAGACTCACCCATACACAAATTTCGTATACCCATTATGCAATCTGACTATGCCCATCCGACTTCCTTACGCGCTATTATCAAGCCCGAGGAAGATTGGACCAAGATATCAGATTTTGGTAAGCGGAGGAGGATACAGAACCGCCTTGCTCAGCGCAAGTACCGTAAGTTGGATCCTGTCGATTGTGGATTATCAGGAAAAGTTCTAGAGGAAGCCATTCACGTCGGTCGAGCAGAACTAACGGCCAACGACAGGAAACAAAGTCAAGCGCCTTACTGGTTCCTCTGACGAGGTAGAGGCTAAGAAACCCCGTCAACAGCCTACCAGATGCAAACGCCGTTCCTCTGCATCCCGCAGTAGAAAATCAAGCTCTACAGGTCCCGGACTACCCGGGGTCCCTCAGCTTCAATTCAACTCACCAGTGACGCCTACTGGCGAGCCTGGCTTTCCCGATACCTACGACGACCAAATGAGCTCCGACAACCAATTCCGCTTAAATTGCCCCGTCAACCCTGTTTCCATTGAGATTCCATTTCCTCTCTATGGGCTTGCTCAGTCCGACATAGACATTGTGGCAGCTGGCGAATATGCTGCTAGCATAATGTCCTCCACAGTGCCCATGCCACCTTCTCTCGCAACACACTTGAACGACTCCATCAATTCAGAAGCGTACCCCAGCAGCGATGGATTCAACCCGCACATAGCCTGCAGTAATATGACTCCCATGGAACTCAATTATCTCAGCCTATACGACCAGCTCTATCCTCATGTGAGTCACGCCAGTAAAACATTGCAAGAGGCTGCACGAGCTCCACGATGCTAATGAGGTTCGCAGACCCCATCCCCGTTCTATCCTTCGAATGGATCTATCGATATCTTATAGGCTGGTCTCGACTATCCTATTACGCACAATTGAAGATGTAAAGAAAATTTCTTCTTTTTGAGGAATAATTATGTAGTCTAAGCGCCCGAGGGAGGAGATCAAGGAATACTCTTGCGGTATACTAGAGAAAGCAAAGCCGATATACATCAATCAAGACGGTCGTGGCATCATTTGCACGTGTTTCAATTCGTTTTCCAAACCTGCTTGGTCAATCCTAGATAAGAGATAGTAAATCATGTCTGTCAAAGTCTGAGGTGTGAGCAAAATTAGGGCTTCTCTTCCATTTCCCGGTGACTGCGCCTTCAGGCTGTCAATGAAATTCACATCTTGCTTGGTTTTGCCGAGCTCGTAATCGTTTCTTAGCGGATAATACGCCACGCGGTGTGGACGTTGCATTATCCTGCATCCATAAATTATCATTGGTGAAACAAACTTAGGACGTGTAATCATTCACATGGCTCCAGTTGGGAGTCCTAATCGGTCTTTAGGGCCTTCACGTCCGGGCCTACGACAGGGTTGTGAAAAGATTAAGGGGCGGCCCCATAACAAATGACTTGGTCATACGACAGCCTTTCAGAGACTGCTCATGGAATTTCGAAACTAAACCTGCGTTCTCTGGAACATACTTTAAAAGATGTTCAGTACACAGAGATCGAGTCTCAGCCCGCTCCAATGCCCTCATCAGACCTTGCTCTCCTCGGTTCAGATCCCCTTTACAAGACTGACACTTTCCCTTCTGTGACAGTCCCTGCGGAGCGTCGGTTCTCGAAACATCGGTGCCAGGCGTTTTCTCACTATGGAAGATAAAAACGACAGTGGAAGCCCAACTTGGCAGGAGCAGTGGGCCGAATGGACCAACGTCTTACCAAACGGCAACACAGAATACCTGCTCATCTGCCTTGGCTACATCATAATATTTGCATATCATACTCGTCACAGTATCTTGGGTTACTATGGACACCCACGTGCAGAGAAATCCCTGGCACTGGCCTTACATGTTCTGGCTGCTACTTTTGAGCTTACGCGATACTATTTTCGTGCCTCCAGAAGGACAGTACAGCCAGATCTCTTCGACACGGCTGCCTGTATGATCCATTCAATCACCAGCCTCCGTCTAGCTAGAACGCTGCGCCGGGGGGATAAAACCACTCGGGCATCATACCAGGCGCCGGCGATGCTGCGGCCAGTGCTATCCTTTGCTGCAGTGGTACGACAGGACTCTTTCGCGCATGAGGCTTGCGTCAAACTTCTCCATGCTTTCTTGTACACCCGGCTGCTCATTTTTATGTCCAAGAGGATTGGCATGGGGAAGATTCAGTCTCATTCTACCATATACGCTCAAGCGGTAACCCTAGGGGCCATTTTAGCCATTATTTCCTCGGGTCTTCCGGCAGGAGTGCCGATATACATCGGATCGGTCGGCTTAGTTATGGTATTCAATCAGCAAACACCCAGCAATCTCCCTTCGTCGGCTCATTTGACAGGTGCCAATGGAAGACGTCCCGATACTAGAGTCGTTGGTTCGACCTCTGTCAAGAGGACCAAGGAAAGTGTCGAACGGGCCGTTACGAAAGTCATCCAATGGCTAGGTTTGTTCGAAATCAATGGTTTTGAAATGAAGCACCTCTCGCCCGGTATACCTGCTGGTGATTTTGATGAATACGCCGAGAAGAAGCTTGCCGCTATATGAAGTCTGAGGCCTGGCATTAGATAGCTGAGATCTGGTGCTTATTGTTATTTACACCATCAGGTCGGCTGACGCTATCATTGCCGGTCGATTGAAACGAGAAATTTGGGTGAAGAAGAGGTAAGAAAGCACTGAGAAGGATGTGTCGGTAGTGCTCAGAGACGTTGGATATTCTGCACTCGTTCACAAAGCGGTGGTACTGTATATTACTTGCCTCTGGTTCATCACCATAAATCTGTGTATTGATCACGTGTTTTTCGCAAAATTCTTTCTCCTGTAAATTTATCGCGTCCAAGGGCAATCGTCTGAGTCCAATTCCAGAGGTAACGGCCAAGCGTACCTTGACTTTATCTTGTACCGTGACAGAATATGTCAGAACTCAGAAGCAAACCAGAGCTCTCAACAGTACCACTGCCCTGCATCAAATCCACAGTTCTAACCACGCCCCTATCTCATTCTGCTTTTATTACAAACCAGATCTTTTTTGACATGAACGCATTCATATTATCCCGGCCAAGATCGAAAGTCACCTAGATATTTCGCAAATGATCAATAAGGAAGGACCAAAGATTGATAGCGACAATAAACCACGCTTGTAGCCACTGGAGGCAGCGGATAATGTGGCAGCCACAATAAGAGTGTCTTGGGTCGTGCTTACGGCTTCTTCGATTGGGGTTATACTTGACACTGCAAGGAGGATATGCGAACCAATCGTTCGTTCACACTTTGACCGAACTGTCGTTGTATGGAGACTGCAACAGAGGGTCATGAGTAATACTGCCTTGTGCGACTCAAGGGCGGTCCAACTAACGGGAAACTTCCGTTTCCTGACCTGTGTATAAGTCATGGCAATAGCCACGTCACTCATGTCTAGTGCTTATTTACGATGTGTTCATAATATGTGGTATGTGAAAGACTTGCCCCTGCTGAATTCATGGTCTCTGCGTGGGACCTCAAGACCAGGTTATGCCTTCCACTTAACGCTTGTTTATGTCGATTTTTAATGGTTTCTTTAAGAGATGATTTACCTTTTATTCATTTTTAATACCATATTTCACAGATTTAAATCATATAATTTGACCTCCTCCTCTTTGACGTTAAGGAACTTCCGCTCGCCCTTGAAATTAAAGGAAACTTTTCTGAGTTTATCGTAGTGACCTATGAAGATTTCAAAGTCTGAGCGGTTTCGGAATGGCTTTGACACGTGTTTGGCGTCGTTTAGGGTTCTACTGAAGGGTCGGTAATCGCCCCGGAGATGGAACGCTTTCAGCTGCCTCGCCGATAGATGGATGTTCTTCTGTGATAAGATTAATACAACTCGCTTTCAAGTCTGGCAAACACAGCGATAATTTTCACTGACTTCATAATTCATTCGTCGATAACGCTGCCCACCAGAAGCCTGAAGGTTGACTGGCATGCCAATAAACTCGATCTTGGGACATGACCCAATGAGCTTTTGCACTCCGCAGAGATCGAATCGCATGCATGACTGCGGTTGATCTATGACCTCTCGAATATCCAACACCAACAGCCGAAGCGTCTTGCCGTGATTAATGACTTTTTCGAGTAACGAAGAGCGTAGGCGTCGAATAGGTTCGCCAGCTTCATTCGAGCTCGCCGTTACTCCAGTGGGGTTGACCGAACTCATGGCACCACTCTTACCGGTGAGATGAGACAATCCTCCTAGACGAAGCGAGAGCTCCTCCAACTCGCACGTCTTACCTAGATATGAAAGAAGTTCCAAAAAAGAATGTCTTGAAAGATGGCCGGCAAAACGTAGAACTTTCAAGGAGCTAAGCTTCTTCTTTTCCAACAAACGCTGGATCAATCGATCGGCACCAGGGCAGAGATTGAGGTCCAAATTACGCAGATTCCATGTCCTCGCAGGTACAAGTTCAGAGACACAAAAACCATGCAGCGATAATTCCTTTAGATGCGTTAAGAGAGTATTTTCAAAGAACATAGTACTTGGTATTAGCTTCCAGGCTGGAATGCTAAGGATGACAGAACCGAGCTGACTGCAATGAGATAAATGCCACTGAATCCATTCAAGCTCTGCCTTGGATCGAATGTTTTTGTGAAGCAAGCTTCTGAGGTTAGGGAAAGGCTGTGTACCTGTAACCCATGGGCACTCGCATGAAAAAGTGGTTACTCGCTCAGGAGCAAGCATGATGGCCGAAAGAATTGGACTTAGGAGTTGAGAATGACCTAGGCTCCAATTGTATGTATTGCCACGATGTAAAATATCAATAGATCTAACCAAACCGCCCAACTGCAGGTTTGTCGATAGAGTCCTTAGGACTAGCATGGTACTGCAGTCAACGATACCAGATGTGAAACTGAGCTGAAGGGTCTGATATAGAAGTGGCTGGGCGCGTTCACGGTTCAGCCTATTGCATCTGACCAAGCTACTGAGATCGTTGGTGGAAAGATACCTCGCTAGTATCCAATATACCTCGACAGGAAGGGAGTCCATGGTGATGATGAAGTTGAGCTACAAAGGTTACCACGCAGCTTAATATAGTCAAATTCAGAACGTTCGCGTTGCAAAATAGGTCTTCAAGTCTAATTTTACTTGTTAAGAAGATGCATCATGCAACAGTCCGTGTAAGGCTACCTCATGATGATTTCTGAGACGAGGGAAATACAAGAATTAGGTTATGATACATGTCACTTTCGACTAAGCTGTATTGTCTCATGGTCCTTGACTCCGGGCAAAAGCTATCAGGCCTAGACCCTCCAATTCTGCTTCGTTGGTGATAATTCATCTCGGGTTTGTGTCTTGCCGAATTTCCTGATACCTTTTAGTCCGGTTAGCAGCCTACAGCGCTTCGGGTATACCCTTAAACCCTGACAACGTTGTGATAGTACGTGGTGTGGGTGGCTGGATAGCCCGCTGTAGCGCTGAGACAAAACTAGTGCGTTGTTGCAGATGACAAGATGTTTCATACATTTGACTGCTGTAGTGTCAAAAATTGCATTCTACTTGTATGTGACTGAGGTTGATGCTGATACCTTATTGTTAAACTTTTCACTATTTGCTTGTTTCTATTAAAAGTCCATCAGCTCCAAACGTCACCTATCTGACATATAAAGATTCGGCTTCGTTCCAATAAATCATCTCAAGCAAGTTTAGAAAGGACTTCAAGACCTTATAGCTATGCATATCGACGAACTAAATCTTACGCACCCATGGGGTTCTCATCTTACCCCTGAGAGTACCCCTGTGAGTATCGAGTTTGATGACTTCACCGATTGCGGCATTAATCAAGTGCTTGCATACCAATACGATACCAAAGAGCAACATTTCTCTTTAGATTCGTGCTTCGAGTCCTTTTTTGAAAGTGAACTAGATTTCTCAAGCTCATACGAGCTACCAGACCTATCCCAAAGAGCAGTCTCGCCTTCGATGACCTCACTCGACCGCGCTTTCTCTTCAGAAGTTGCAGGGTATGACTTTTCTACGGCCCACACATTGGCAAGTCCGATTTGGCCTTCCGATGAAGATGAGCACCCCGGAAGCTTTTTCAAGCTTTCGGGTGTGTCTAAGGAAGTTCATAACCCCTCTAACTGGAATCCCGACGACGATTTGGAGTCGCATGGCCTAAAACTTTCACAGACTGGCAGAGCTGGGAATGGCACGACAGAAAGGGTACCATGTTTGCAGAAATCACCGAGAAGACCTCGAAGGAGGAACAAAGGCAAACCAGGCATCGAGCCACTTCGGACGCTCCAAAGAAATATTCACGGGTGTGAATTTCCTGGATGTAGTTGGACATTTCGAAGAAATGAACACCTGAAACGTCATATGAAGACGTAAGTGCACCTTACGCATTGCCCTCTACAAGCTTGGCTTTGCTGAAAACCTTCACATTAGTTTGCACAGAGAAGCCCCCGAATCCTTTTTCTGCGAGTTTTGCGGAAAGAATGGGTTTAGTCGGCGTGACAACTTGAGAACCCATCGGAAGTTGCATGCGCGTCAGCCGAGTCGCAAATGCAGAGTTAGGTTCATTCCTGCTGCAGCATTGCTGGTTCATCAAGAGATGCACGGCAGGAATTCGAGGGTGAAGTTCTCTAGTGCCTGTAGTAAACTCAGACCCAGGCATAGATAAAACAATAGCATTCTTTAGCACTGCAACATGCTACCATCTCCTTATTGGGTTGATATATATGCCGTCAAGTCCCAGATGTCCATACTTTCCAAACGCCTAACCATGTGCCGAGATAGATTTTGACGGACTATTAAATGCATGCTAAAACTCCCAACTCCTGTTAGGCTTGTAATAGCCCCTTAATTAATCCTTAAATTACAGGAGTAACTCATAGTAAAATGATATAATAGTCTATTTTCCCAAGCCGCAGCTTCATGTAGGCCTTTCCTGCCACCAAGGTGTTCGGACATTCCTGTTGAACAGATCCTGATTCACTTCAGCTTGTTGATGAATGGCTATGAGTACGCCTCGTTGCAAATATGCTTCTAATACGAGAACTTGTTATAGTATATCTCTAGACTGGTCTTTGTTTACTGCTCCGGCGTGTGATACCTAGGTGCGACCATGGAGGGGTTAGCCTTGGCAAGGCGTACTAAGCATCTCATACATTTCATTTAGGTAGCAAATAAGCCAGGACTCATGAGACCCGTTTATAAGCTGAGCTAAAAACTTGGTATAGTGTTATTTATAGTTGAAAATTGTGGCTGAGAGCTTGAATAAGCACAGAGAACTTAGTAGTAAGTTTGCATCGCGATTATGTTTTTCTTTGCTAGTAGACACTCATAAAACGCCTACCGTGAAACTATTCAACACGCAGCGTGATATCAGAGATTATGAGTGGTATGAGTACAATTGTATAGTTATAGATACCCAGCACGGGAATAAAGTCACCTACTTAAGGAGTTGAATATGGAATATCAGGCTCCACCAACTAATGTATCTTGTCGACTCGTATGAAAGAGTTTCTTGAATCTTATAACCCAGGATATATATAACAATGACGGCACAAGGTGTATACGATTGCACTCTGGTGCTGCAACCGTAGAGCTATTCTTGGATATCTATATTTGCATGGAGTAGAGAAATGTAGAAAGACAACTAGTAGATTCCAAGAAGCTATCCCAATCTGCAACTCTGGCACTCGCAACAAAAATTAGTGCGTATATAAACTTTCGATATTGCTCAATTCTAAAGCTTGAGCATCCTTCCCTTTCGCCAACGCGGATAGCCGTTGTTGCCCAGCACCATGGCTCAAGAACGACAGAATAGAACCGACTTAACTGGCCTCCTTGGCAGCAAAGGTGTAACTTCGTTGGCCGAGAATGTAGGTCTTGAAAGGTTGCCGAACCAGCGTTCCATTCTGGTTGCCACCAGCCCGATCAAGGTAATTTTCCAACTTCAGAAGCATTGACTGTACACTAATCATATAAAAGTCGGGAAAGGTAATCCTCAAAGGAGATATGGGGGATGCACTCGAGTTTCCTTTAGTGAAATCAACACTGGAAACGGGAGCAAAGATATTTCTTCCACCAGAAGCTTCCATGCATTGCCATTTTTCAGTTCTACTTGTATTGCAAATAATGAAACCCAAAAGTGTCTCGCATTGGAAAATTCCTGATAAGAACTACTTTGAAACGTCTTTCCCTATCCTCTGGGATGAAAGACTACAAGCTTCGCTTCCGGAGGGAGCTAAAATATGGTTGGTCGCGCAGCAGGATCGACTAGATATGGACTGGGATCACGCCAAGGAATCACTGGAAGCAAATTGGCCAGATATGGGGGATATGTCCACCAGCCCTAAGGAGTTATTCCTGAGAGCATGGCTCTATGTGGAGTCCCGAGCGTATCAAGATACGCGTTGCGATACTGTTCTGTCATCAGTTGCACCTCAGCCGGATGACAGGCAGGTTCTCTTTCCCATAATAGATCATTTAGCTATCGATCCTAAAGGGTGCAAAGTACATATCGAAAAAGGCTCGTATATACTTGAGACGACCCGTGAGTATAAGCCTGGTCAACCGATCGGCCTACTTTGCCGCAATAACAAAATCGACCTCTTGATCACCTGCGGAGTCACTACACGGAGTTTGGAGCCACCAGGAGCCCTAGATCATGAGACACTGTCTAATAATGCCAATTAGCTCTGAAGAAAATAGGATAATCTCATCAGGAGGACACAAGGGTCGTAGACCTGCCAATTACAATTCTCTGTTGCAGGAAGGTCTTAACTTACTACTGATATCATTATGTAGTGAAACAGGAAGATTGTGATAAGTTGCTGCGCCCTCGGGGGAGTGAGTGACTCACAAATGGATTAGGCATAGAGACGTGAAACATGAACTTTGATTAGCCGCTATTCTAGTGAATCGAAAACTAACTAATAGATATAAGAAGATACTAATTAAGGTGCAATGACCCATTTCCTACCATATTTTCTTTTGTGAATATGTTCTAAATAAAGTCTTCATGAAGAGAGAAGATGGATCATGAGTATCAGAATGTCTTGGTCAAAAGGCATCTGATCATTTGTCAGCTGACGGTTGGGGATGACAGTAACGTGCAGCCGAATGATATTCTCTCCTCTCTGTTCGTGCTTCCTAAAATAGAGTCCCGTGGGGAACCCCTTACTCTGAGGGCTAGGACGTGCGGCTAAGAAACCTGCATGTTGATCACTTCCTAATCCTTATCCACTGATTGATCGTGGACCAGATACTGCCTATTCACATGGACAGCTGATATGCCCACCTGGAGACGAATATCATCTCAGAATTCTATACTTTGGCAGTATTTCCAAAAATAGTTCTACTTATGTGTTTCTTACCTGAGCTACTCTGTACTGAGACAATCTGAAACCTGAAGATGATGGCTTCCAAGGTGATTCACCGTCCAGAAGGCAACAGAGCTCATCGAAGAGTAAAACGTAGACAAATAATCGCAGCTCCCGGACATAAAAGGGTGGCAATAATCTTTAGAACGAAATAGCACAATAGCTCCTACCGAACCAGTCGATACAACGCGCACAATCACCGACCATGACTGAAACAGCGATTCTACACCATCACGCAGACACACAAGAGAAATGTTCTCAGCGAGAACGAAACAGAGAGAGACAAGCAAATCGACGAAGCCGGGTAGCTAGGAAGATGGAAACCAATGAGAACACCATCGTCGTCTTAAAATGGGGGTTGCGCGAGATTGCCCGAGCTGTCCGTCTTGGAGACTACATCCATGTCCAAACTATCTTGAGGAGTCTGGAGCCATCGCTCACGGTTTCCGATTTTGGATCGGTGCCTCCAAGTCTGCAATGGTCCGACAGTTTCCCTGATACTTTGAGCTCCTGGGGGCTTTCAACCTCGCTATTGAACGTAACCGATTTCAACCTTCCTCCACCGTCCTATACCAACTTTCCATCTATGGGTCAAGAACAGGAGCCTCTCTATCATATGACCTCAAATTTCGATGCCTGGGCCCCTACCACCAGTACGAATCAGGCTTCTGGGCCCATAATATCTCTGAACTAATCGCCAATTCCTAACGAGGTTGACAAAACCGACGCCAAATTCTCAACAAGGGGTTTCCTGAACCACCAAAGTGGCACAAGACACGACTACATTATCAATGAAACACTACAATCATTGGGCGAGAGAGATAAATAATTATTTACTTGGCGGTTCGGTGTTGTGAGGAAACGATGTACGCATAACCAATGTTCCTTTTTGTTCTTATAGCCGCAAATTCTTTCTCTAGTCTCTGTGTCACATGATTCGCCCCTACATTAGTGGTCAGGCGGCTGCTCAAGCACTGATACAGTCTCATCTATAAAACATGACCGAGTGAAATTTGCTTCCGGTATAATACAAGGATGGCCTTAAGCTAATAATTTTTCGAAATAAAGACTAGCTCATATTCAGGTCAGTTTCTTGTTATGTAAGGAAATGTCGATGAAATATTAGTGCTTATAGCTTTGGGCGGACGGTAGCTACTGCACCCTTGAAATGCACTGAGCTTGATGGTGGGGTATAGGATGGAATCGTGATTGCGCTTGTGAAAGCTGGCATGTTTATCGGCGGAACATTCCGGTAAGTCTTGAAGGGTCTATGTACTTAAGGATTCTCACTTACTAAAGATTTGAGACGTACCTACAGGGCCCGATTTTACATTACAAAAGCTTGTGGAATAGAACGCCACTACGTTACGCTGCATATCAAAGCTACACTTTCCTAGGCTCTGCCTTTTTGATGCCACTATTCACTATATAGCGTGGCCTTTAAACAATTTCATCCCAAAACCTCGATCTGCCAGAACAAACCATTTAGCGCTACCGAACTACGCGAAACAACCAAAATGTCCAGCCAACCCCCATGTTCACCCCCATCCTCCGTTATACGATTTCCGAGCAGCCAGAGGATTCTCGAGAATTGGAAATGGAAGGGAACGATTCTTACAATATACATGACTTGCATCATCAACGGTCGGCCGCCAGATTCTACTCTACACTCTAATGACATAACGCACTAACCTAGATTGTGCAAGGATTCGATGTAAGCAACGTTGCGAATATCCAGCCACAGCTTTATGTCGCCTTCGGCCACATCGAGTATCTTCCATGGATTGGGCTGTCTTACTCTCTCGCGAACTTCGCCACCCTCTCTTTTGCAGGCCGAATACTGGACATCTTTGATATACGCCACGTTTACTTGGTATGCGTCGTGGTTTTCGCGGCCGGGGCAGCGCTAGCGGGCTCAGCAGAGACCATTTCGGCTATCATCGCCGGCCGAGCGGTAATGGGAATAGGGGGATCTATATGCCAGAACTGGTGAGTGTGAACTTACTTAGCTCTCACACCGCTTCATCCGCCCACGGAAAGGTGTATTTACTCAGCCACTGAATTCTACTACAAACTCAATGTGCTTATACGCTAATTTCAAGAAATTCAGCGCGATATCGTACTTTTCTATGTATGCTTCAGATAACCAAGGTCCGTTGCTTTACGGCATTCTGAGTTCACTATGGGCAGTTGGCCTCGTCATAGGCGGGCCTATCGGCAGCGCTCTGGCTGAAAAGGTGACTTGGCGCTGGGCTTTCTATATCAACTTGCCTTTCCTTGGCTTTGCCTTCGTTTGTGGAGTAATCTTTTTGCCACACAGACGAAGCCACTTCGATCTTCCTTTGCGTCATCGCATTGCCAAATTCGCCGGTTTGAATGTCATTCTTCAAACAAGCACCACGGTAGCGACAATTGTTCTCTTTGCTATTGCGGCTACTTTTTCTGGGCCCGTCTGGAGCTGGAGTTCAGTGCCTTGTTATACAACATGGGCTGTTTTCGCTGCGGCCTTTGTCCTCTGCGGGGCTCTACATTGTACTCGTTTTACCGCCGCCATCAAGGACCGTCTCAACACAACTTTCAAAAGCGTGCCCGACCGTCGGGTGATTCCCATTGAACTTATGGCCAGGCGGAACATCCTACCTCTTTGGATCGTGTCAGGGTGTGCAGGTGCGACTTATGCTATCACACTCTATTACCTGCCACTGTTTTACGCTTTTTCAAAAGGTCACGGAGCGTTGCAACAAACCGTTCGTATGCTGCCTTTTATTCTCACCTTCATTGTCACAGTGTTAATCGTTGGCGCTTTTCTATCCAAGATCAAACAGTATGGCGTGATCTATGTTGTTGGCGGTGCTACGACACTGGCGTCGGGAACTGCCCTCGCCATAGCCCTGGACCCTGACATCTCAGACAATAAGGTTATGGGCCTCACCGCCCTAATCGGTGTAGGACTTGGCTTTCAATTTCAGCATGGCAACGCGATCTCTAACACGATCAACAAAACTCTGCGAGATCGAGTCGGCAGTGCCGCCCTTTTGAACATGAGCTTAATGGGCGGTATTTCCACTGCATTGATTATGGCAGGCGCTATCTACGAAAACCGCGGCATGGCTCTTTTCCCTTCTAATCTCGAAGCGTTTCATTACGATGATGAGACCATTCGCGAGGTTCTCGCTGGCGTTTCGCCAACCGTCTGGGAGGGCGCTGAGACGAACATAACTGCATATGGGGCGGCCGCAACAACTCAAGCCATCTCTTCTCTTCTCTATATAATCTCCTCGAGTGGTGCAATCTGCCTTTTCTGTGGTGCGCTAATTCTCTGGGACATGAAAGTGAAAAGAGGATATCATGGAAATACTGTTGCTGCAGTATGAGCACGTTGTGTCCTTCTTTAGACCAGTTCTCCGTGAAGCTCTGGGCAAAAATGTCGAAGTCGAGGGCGGCTGATAGTATCGTAACGGCTTGTAACATGATGTGATGTCTGTTCCAGCCCTCGAAACCAGGGGGGGGGGGGGGGGCGCATACGTGAAACTGGCTTTCACCCTTTCTAGCCCAGATAGTCAGTGGAGGACATCTCCGCACGCAGCGGCCTACGGTATAATGCAGGTCGGGATCGTACCATGCCCAAATGGTACGACATCCCAAAAGGACGTTCTTCTATATTTAGACGACACCTTTCACTCAAATAAGATAAATTTCTATCATCTGGTTATAACCTTCCCTCGAGTCTAGCCAATTAGGCGAGGAATGCTATCCTCCAACTAATTCATCGGCGATTGGCTTTCGAAGTAAAACCTCCAATGTCGAACACAAGCCATGGCTGCGATCTGATACCGATGTAAGAGTCAAGGAATATATCAAGCAAAGCCGTTCGTTCATGAAAATCTGCCTTCCTGTCTCGTTTAAGGCTCCAGTGTGATTAAACTAGTGCTATGATCTATCTTAGCTACTTTAGATTCATCAAGTGCTTACATTGACCTGATTGAAATGAGCCATGACTCCAATTATTATCGGCATTCAGTGGCTGATCAGTGAGATCAGCGTGGAGGAGAAACTACTTATAGACTTGAGCTTCGAACTCGTCCTCTCCAACTTTCTATCCACCTGGGTTAATTCAACATAGCGCGAAAGGTCCCTCGCAATTTGATACATGACACTCCTTCCAGGCTACTTTCTGACATGGTTCTTCCTAATTGTTCCATTGATCCTACTGGTTCCCCCAAGTCCATTGGACATGTCCCACTGCTCTTTCTTGAATGTATCTTACCCTGATCGTTTGTGATGCATGAATACTAAGTGATGCGTCAGGTTACAAGCAACGCAGCGTTTCCATTCGTAAACGTAACGGCGGAAACCAAGGACATAAACCCCGGCTTCAACTTGCAACAGCTGCTGTGCATACATGTTGACGGGACTGGCATCTTTTCAATCAATGGAGACGCAACCCGCAAGCCCCTCACTAGTATAGAACTAACGACACCAGACAATGGCCATTCCTATAAACAGACAGAGGGAATAGCCATCGCTACTAAGTGGCTATTCATTATCCTGATCACGAGCTGTAGCGCTTGGTGGTTCCTACTTTGGATAGTTCCCGGTAGCACTGGTGTGATATGGGGGCTATGGCTCTTGTCTGCGACAGAGGCAATATCTATAATTATTTGTATGGTCGTAGGACGGAATGATGTGAAACGTTTCTCTTTTGCGGCAGGAACAAGTACAGTTTCATATGGATCTGTATTTTACGCCTCTTTACTGATTTTGTCTATACTTCTGGCCGTCGCAGTTCGAGAACTCAGTCGTATTGACTCCTTACCGGCCGTCTTCACAAAGCCTTACAGCAAAGTAAAGAAAAGACGAAAGACCAGAAAGACCGGTAATCCTATAATTAGTTATCCTTTACCTAGTTATTCTAATCCTTTGCCCCAGGCATAACACAGAAGACGCTTTCGCACCGTTTATTATCAGATTTGGCAAATATGAGCTGAGAAATAAGTATGCAAAAGAGCAATGTTTGAAGTATGATGCCCATAAAGGAACAAAAAGCCGAATGTTGAGCCGAAAAAGCGAGGATTTGTCTCCCAACCTATTTCAGAGTCTCATACAACCCCTTGTTCGATACTGGCTGTTAAGGATGGAAAGTTCATCCTCACAGAGGGGCCACAATGTCATTGTGTGGCGGGCGAGGTTAGCGCTCGTTTATCATCAAGTCTGGGCCTCCAGGAAACCGTGTCCAATTATTCCTTCATTCTTCCTTACTTATGTCTAAGTACTATCATCCGATAGCCAGATGTCCCAGTGTCTATCTTTCGTCAAAGATTTCTCTGTAGAACCTTTCTCTAAACTAAAGATATTTGTCGAGATTTCTGTTGTTACAAAGATTCATGGCCATCGGACTTAAATGTTAGGGTGCGAGGCGCGTGATGCGAGCATCAGCTGTCTGGCCTATAAACTCAAAACAACATTCTTATAACGTCAGTTCAGGCAATACACCAGCTCATACAATTGCGTAACATAAGCCTTTCAGCCTATCTGATGGACATAACGTGTGACGCTAGTATGTAAAGGCAAGGAAGACCGGGATACTACTTTGCTGTTGTTGATGATAATAACGGGTGGTACTCAAACGTAGACATTGACACTACATCTCCTACTCTAACATGTCACTAGCATTTTCCTTTGTGTGTGATTGCCAGCGTCTCCGGATTCGGGGCACTCGGCAATACTGCATTTCAGTTCTAGGATCTCTCCGCCAACCGAAAGTAACATCAGGCCTCCACTCTTGCATAGTGCGGGGATCAGATTCCCGAACTATCACCTCAATATACTCAAGGAATAGTTTACTCGTCTCAGGGACAAGAAAGTACACAAACAACGAGCTACATAGACATAGGCATGCAAATATAAAAAAGATGCCAGATCGCCTCAACCACTCGACCTCAACAAGGTATGGCGTGGTGGCGGAAATGACGCCGGTCCATAGCCAGTGAACCCCGGCGGAAATCCCAATGTCACGGGATCTCGTGGCGGTGCAAGGAATTTCACCAATAATGATCCACACTGCAGGGACCCAGCTCGATGCGACCAGCAAAACGAACAGGGAAACAAGAACGAGTTGGACACGACCGACCACCAAGCTTTTGTCAGTGACACTGGCTGCCATACCGGCAATGGCAGTGAGAAGGTGGCAAGTCGAGATAGCCAATGCGCTAACAATAAGCGTCCATCGTTGACCGAACTTCTTGAATGACCACATGTACACAGGTGTGCCACAAAGCTGGACAATCGAAAGCACAAGGGCGATCACAAGTGGGTCACATAGAGCTTCATCAGTTCTAGCCAGCGAGGTTGCTGAGAGTGTGACGAAGCTTACGCCTGTGCTGTTACATAAGAAATAGACGTGTCAGTGAATTGCTAAGTCCAAGGATTTCACTGTGACAACTCACCACTGATACATAGTTTGTAGAAGGATACTGACAGTCAACGGGTGCACCACTAAGTTGGCTGAACGTGCGCCAAGCCATTCCTTTGCAACCTTTCGAAAAGCGACTTTCTCTGGACCTAAGCCAACCTCGTGGCTGAGATAGATTTCACTCAGCTCCATCTGTATGCGCCGGATATCTGACTTGTCCCGCGACCGTGGAGCCCGCAGACGAATTAAAGCCCTGTAGGCCTCTTCATTGCGACCTATGTTTACCAAATGACGTGGCGATTCGGGGATCATAGAAACGGCTGTCGCCAAAACTGCAGGCCAGATAAATTGACACCCAACAAGCCATCTGTAGGCAGATATGTCGGTACGCTTATCAACTGCATAGACATTCAAGGCGGCTATCAGTAGGCCTAAAGCAACACATCCTTGATATGCGGCAAGTGAGAACCCTCGGAGGGAAGAATGACACTGTTAGAGAGATCAGTAAAGGAGTGAGGCCAATCGTACTGCGAGTAGAAGTCTTTCATGAGTTGCTATTCAAGTTGAACTTATTCTAGAACAATAGCAATTGGATAGGACCAAAATACTTACTGTTTCTGTCATGTATAGCAGAGTCCCAACATAATTGAGACCGGTGCCGATCCCACCGATCAGGCGGCCAATAAGGACCAGTATGAAGGCGGCATCATATAAATCAAACGAAATTTGAAAGAAAACACCCGAGACGTAGACAGCACAGCTAAGCTGAATGAGCCACTTACGACCCAGTCGATCGCCAAGAGCACCACCGGCAATGGCCCCGATAATACAACCGCAGAAGAGTAGGGAAACAATAAGAGCCACATTGTTTCTAGACATTTCCACTGTTCTAGAGCCCTCAATTGCGTCAATGAAGGGTTCGAACCGCAGAAGTCCATTGATGCAGCCAAAATCATAGCCAACAAGTAGGCCACCTATGGCAGGGAAGCTAGTTAACAAAGTGGAATTGAGCTTCTTCTTTGCTTCGAGCTCATGGGTAAAGTGAGCCCTGCGCAAGATCATAGAGTCTGGATCACGCCCCATGTTTTCGTCCAGATCATTCGACGCCATTGCTGGAGTGAAATAATCTTGTCAGAAGACAGTTGAATGACTAGTCAGAAGTGCTAGTAGGCATTGAGTGGCTATTACGTAACCTGGCGTTTCTGATCTCACAGTCTCTAGCATATTAAGAGAGATTGCCTTTTATAGTTTTCATAGAGGCTGATTCGTTATACATAATATATGTAGCGACCAACACTAGTCAGTTTCTTTTATAATATCGACTATATAACGTTACGTTAACAAAGTGTGGCTTCCACACAGACGCTTATCGGAATCAGACAGCGTGAATATGTCTGAATTTCACAAAGAGGGTATACCACAAAGCACGGCTGACGTTTCTCTGCCGGTCACAGGCACTGTTAGTTGAGGAGTGACAACTGTCCAGTCAAAGCCATGACCTTAAGTGGCCTTAGTTTTGAGGCGTGTAGGGTGAGGCAGCTGTTTATGGTCTGGATGTCACTGAGGTATATGCAATCCTGTATTACAGGCTCAACAAAAGCTAAAGTGAGCCTACAAATCAAGGCCTATGTAACCAACTATGACTGATTAGGAGGATCCTTGATGACAGACCGGAGTTTTTGGAGAGATTGGTTGTATAATCTTGAGGGGCAGGGGAGGCACCGCGAATATGATCTTTGATACTCTTTTAGAAATTCTTTAGCATAGTGGGCACTGTAAGATGTTGGGTAAGGAAAAAGCCATTGGGGCCCCAAAAGCTCGTAGAAGGATGTATCGGGTTTGCATGGGTCGTTTTCTTTTGTGAAAATTGGTGATTGAATCCCCGCAATTGACGCTCATCCTCTTCACGGTTCCCAAATCAATGCCATGACGATACACTTAACGTCGTCATATGTATATCATACAATCATGAAGGAACTTAGTTCGAGTCCTTGATTTGCCTAAGAAACGAACATATCGTCACCATAGACGTCTCCTGTGGTAACAGAATCAGATTCCTTTCTCATTGCATATACTGCTGGAAGTATTTCTGTATGAAACTGGCTAGCTAGTACTCTTGGATGTAGCTTGGTCGTTCTACTGTATATAGGTGAGTGAGGAGCTTTGATGAACTTCTCTTAGGAATCTTGGACATATTGACCTGAACTCTCTCCCTCTGATCAGTCGTTACCAGGAGGCTTTCTGCCTGTAGGTATCTTTATAAGCCGTCTCACCGAAACTGGGAAAAGCTTTCCAGAAAATCATTACGGGCGCTACTTTAGACCATAAAACCATGGGTGTCGAGATGCTCCGACTTTCAGCAGTGAAGCAAATAGTGATGGTGAAGTTGGAGAAAAGAATTGAAGATGATTATATCTCAAATGAAAGCGAAACTCTTGGTCCTACATTCTCGCTAATACGGCACCGAAGAAATGGAGCGTTGCGTGTAAAGCGTTGTGCCCCAATTCACGATTTCACTGATATCACGTATATTATTCATCCAGATATAGCTACGATATACTCGATCTATGGATCCATTGCGGGTTGCGTTTTGGTAGAAGAATACCTGGAGCTTGCGCTTGCCGATTTATTGCCGCTAACAGAGGTAGAGTTAGCGAGCGCAACTTCTCAGGTAGGATCAGGCAGGACCCTAAATGCCTATCACTAACAGCTGACCTGTCAGATCATCGATGGGTTTCATCATCTTTCTCAGTTGCCGATTCGGTCTGAGCTTGATGAAATCCGAGTTTCCCTTGCCGGACGCGTGAAGCTTGGTGAATCTTTCCGTCAGGTCGATCAGAGGCTGCTTTTAAGCTGACTTGGGTATTACTAGTCGTTCGCACGTCGACCTCGAGGTGGCGAGAGCCGTTTGTGGGAATACCTATACGAGAATACTGGCGCGACGCTTTTTTGGACCTTTTTCGGTCAATGTTACCTGAACAAAATGGGAAGCCTTTTGTTTCATATGTAGCACATGACTTTTTGGCAGTATCTGCGATTTGCATCCCGTCTCCACAGGTAAAATCCACAAAAGCGGAGAGGGTGCTCAATTCTCAAACACGTACTGATTCACACCCTAGCACAGGTTTTTGCAGCTTTCCAGAGGTACAGCTGGAATCGCACCGAGGGCGAAGGATCGGTATATCGGCTGCTCAAGAGAGAATTCTCGTGAAGGATAAAGCCTGTGATGCATTAGTACCCAATTTTGATCCTGTAGTAGTATCAATAGCTTTTGGCACCGGTATTCTGCAAGTATCACCCACGCAATATTATGCTCTGGTACCAGTTGATGCAGTGAATCGGAGTCTACAGGGTACTCTTCTTTTATTCTGAACATTTGTCATCGACTTCCTAGAAACTTTCTTACTCGCGCCACCAAGAATGCTGAAACCAAGAATGACAGGAAGCGAGCTTGTGAACATTACGTCAACGTTTGATACATGATGTCTGTCGAAGTGCTCGTGTTCGTCCCCACCCGAGGGGCGGGGGGCAGTTAAACGGGTTTAGGATGGCAACTGGATAAGGTGATCTAGATTAGCACAAGGGCTATTGCATGATCTACAGAGTGCTTGGCTGTCTAGGCATTTAGTTGCGCATATTGAAAGGCTCAAAGTCCACACTAGTTGTGAAATGTCGGTCTTTGCTTAAAATGTCAGCTCTACCTGTGAAATGCTTGGCTACAAGGATACTTAAGTAACAGAAAGGTGCTGGTCCTTTGTATTTGCTCTAAGTAGTGGAAGCTAGAATCTGACCTGTAACATCCAGTCATTTAAGATTCGCTAGACAGCAGCTTTCTTACACTGCAATTGCTATAGAAGCTGACGAAAGAGAGTCCCTGAGCGTTATAGATCACGACACGCCAACTCACGGCGAGCCTTCCAAGAACGAAAGTGATATCGTTCTTGAATTTCAATCTAGAGTGATGAGCACTTTTATAATCGACCCTGCCGCATGGCTTCGAAGAGAGCGCCGGTATCTCAAAATAGATAACAGCACAATGCAACCCCGTGGCATCAAATTCCACTCAGACGTCAGCCATAGGATGGCGCCGCCGGACAGTGTCACTAAATCCCAAGTGTCTAGCGAAGACTCGAGGGTAAAGGATATCAATGAGAATTCAGTATCTTCAGCCACTGTCAAGTCAAGTTCCGAACATTGCCAGTTGCTTGATAGCAGTCAGGAGCCTTAGCGAGATGCCGATCATCTTGTTCTGGATCACGTGGAATTATCTTCAACTCTCCGTTGTAAAGAATTTGGGTTTCGGGAAGAAATGCCATCGGAGCAACTGGCATATACGGACAGCCAGCAGCAATTTAACGGAATCCATCCTGGCCAGGCACAAACGGAAGGTTCTTTTAATGTAGATAACATAAAGTGGCTACATCAGGCCAATGGAGACAGAAGATCACGAACTTGAAGTCGAAAAATGGAGCCAGTCAGCGAAGGGAATTGAATGCATGGATCGTGAAACTATCTCAAAGTAATATGGACTCAATGTGGATGGACTTAGTTCAATCGCTCCGCTATCCTCAACTGAAAGGGGCAAATCACGAAATGATGAGCTGCCTGCTATTGCGTAGTATATAACTGCTCCACGAAACTGATCTATTATCACTGAGTGTGCCTTGATCACATTTCTTATCATGGAGAAGCCAACTCCTGCGCTCGACTCTTACGTAGCAGAAGTTGAAGCTGATCCAAATGCTAGGAAGTCTCGGCATGGGTCATGTTCTCGATTACATGTGCTCAAAATCTGAGACGTATTCATGTTCTAGACCATGTCACCCGAAGCAAATCGAGTAAACGCTCGAAGTTTTACAAGAATCAGCTCAAGAGTGACTGTCTGGTCATGATTTCGTTTCCGACTGCTTTCAAGGAAAACAATAACGATCTTCAGAACGACCAAGAACTCCTGGTGAACGAGATCCCTAGTCACGCTTGATGCTGGTATCCTGCGCGCCACCTCGTTCGAAAAGCATAGTGACAGCCTGCAGTCCCGTCGTTGCTGCTTTTTGTATATCCTTGAAAATTGCCATTCGTGGTATTTCCTCGACACCTGCGGTTTCGAGCCACCGCTTTATCTGTTGTGTGGCTGGCCTTTGTTTTGTCATGACAGCGAATGATGCAAAGACTAGAGCAAGGCGAAAGAAGAAGAGCAGCTTTCGACAGGTATATTCGATAGCATATGTGATGAGAGCAAATGCCAATAGATACCCGGTATATTTAAAATCGTTAAGCAGCATGATGGTTTCAAAGCCTGGTAATAAAATCTCTTTGCCTTGGGGAACTTAGAGAGGTTTATAATAAATTTCGATGCAAGGACAATATTAAGCCATTGTCTTATCCCTATGATTGCATGGGTTTTGATTTATTAATAGAAGTAAACAAAGCCATAGACATAAACTACAATAGACCAGTCTGCAATCCAGCACCCGACCAGGTTCATGAGCTCCACCAGACATTTCTTTGCTGTCGTTAATTCTCTCCGAAACTGCCAAACCTACTTCTCTTCTCACCGAACTAATTTTAGTACCGATCAAGGCACAAAAGTGAACATATGTCTAGATGGAGGTCCAATATCCAAGATTTCACTCTAGTAGAGCTCTTGCGACTGGCATACTGATTGAGAAAGTCCACAGTACCAGTATCTAAAGCTAAATCCCATGCTGTATCTAATTACGGGACGTCATAGTCCAACCAATGTTCAGTTCTTTGGCGCTGATTGTTGTCGATGTGTCAGAATCTCGTATCCCATCCTTGATGAAGATGCACTTATTCTCCCGTCTACTTCTTAAACTGTATGAAAGACGCTAAGGAGTATCTGAAATGACTTTTTTCGCGTCAAAATATCCAAGCCAAGCTGGGGAATAAAATGTTAGGCTTTTACTTTGGGCACAGCCTTGGGCGACACGAACGAAAGAGAAGAAAGGCATTTGCATTTGTGAAATGGAGGTGGGGTAGAACTGTGGAGATCCTCGCTCATTTCATCGAATTCATGATTTCAACTAACGTGGCCTGGAAGGTAGTGGAATGGACTCAAAACGGAACTGTTCTGTAGTTACATGAATGTTCTTTTTTGGTCGACATATGATTTTAGATCTCCCCCACTGCCTCTAAGCCCTATCAGTCACAGCGTTTACACCCCACGAGGTGATATTGGCCTTATTTTGTCGAGCTAATCGGCCGGCAAACCACGCAATCATCTGACATGTGTTCTTGGCCATCACTATTATGAGACATATGAAGGTTCAAGTTTCTGGGGTCTGCACAAAGAGATCATATCATCATGCTGTTGTGCGTAGCAGGGTTTTGTCCCACCTCTTCAACCATCACGACCGGAAATCATTCCTAGGAGTCGCAAACACTCTAAATCTACATAGTACATCCATGCCCACGCCGAAAATACGTGAGTGAGGGTGAGAGAATCGTCCTAAACCTCTTCTCAACAGTCATCGCTAAACAGATGAACATCGGTTGTGAAAAGGCCCGAAAGAAAGAAACACAATCTTACCGGGCATCCCGTTTCCATGGCTGTGGTAGATGCCCCGCAATGGGCATTGTCGGAGAATGCGGCGGCTGTTCTTGAACCCCAGTACTTGAGGCGCATTGAAGTTGATGATGTCCTGACGCCCTACCGTACCGCAGCGCAACTCGACAAACAAGAAGTTGACCAACAACTAGATAAAGAATCTACAAGAAGCAAATGCGCGATCAGCCCACTGTGCAGTGGTACATCAGAGAACGCCGAGACAGGCATCGAACCACTCCATCCCCACAAACTAGTATCTCCGGCTGCAGCAAGAGAGGCTCTGGAGAAGTCAGCGATTCCCGTCGAGATAGCGACTGATAAAATAGATCTGGTTGCTGTTTCGAAGATTGCTTCTTGGAACATTTCGAAACGGGATCCTGTGGCGAGTGATGATGAGTGTATCATGGGCATCAATGATATAAGTGAAGCTTCTCCAGATAATCCGCTACAATTACCTCCTAGGAATCCTGCGCGCTTATTTGGAAAGGTTGTTCAGACACCTCCACCGTTGCCGGAGATCATGGTGACCCCAGCAGATAAGACACAAATTGAGTCGCTGGACGACGACGTTACCTTCGATAGCACCCACATGAGGACAAAAGAGAAGGATAAATTCATTTACCTCAAGAGCACACCATATACGCTGACGCAACCCTCTTTCCGCCATGGATTAATTACTTTATCCCTCGCTAGGCTGGATAGAGGAGCCAAGACGACGGACGACACATTAGACTGGACAGCATTCCAAATGGCCATTCTTGGAGGAGCTGGAGAGCTATTTCAAGACACCTCCTGCGAAGTAGACATACGGCAGGCAGAGGATATTACGCTGTGGTTCGATACATTTGGCTTCGAGACGTACGGTGAGCTGATAACCGAAGACGTGGCCGAGGGAGTGTTTGCCCCATGGCCGTCAACGCGATTATCGCCACATAGTACTCAGTCATCGGCACATCCAGCCATCGATAATGAAGCCAGCCTTCCTATTCCAGTTAGCGCTGAGTTCCCTTCCGGATTCTGGAACGCACCGGCGCCCGGTCAGGCTTTCGACAAAGCTAAATTCTTTAGCAGTACAGGGTTAAAGAGATGGGTCGGAGAAGGAGGCTCCAAACGGCCTTCTTTCCACAGTTCGGAGGAAAGCTTACCACCCAGCCCGATGATGGAGCTCGTGGTTCGTATGGACGATGTTGAAGGCGGCATCTCGGATACGGTGCCGATGGGGTATAACCTGGGGCATGACCTTGGTGATTTTTTGAAGTGGCAATTGGAGAACATGGTATGCATCTGAAACCATCACATTGCCAGAAAGGCTATCACATTCTTTCATTGTTTTCTTCTTTTCTCTTCGTGGCTAATACCTGTTTGTGAGTTACAAATAAGCCCCACGCTGATGGCGGTGAATGAGATCTCGTTTAAAACATAACTACGAGACATAATAGTGAGGGTCCTTGGAATAATCTTGCAGCTGCAATCAAGGTATAGATAAGAAGTTATGATGTACATTAATGACTTCAGAGAGTAGGCGTTTGTATCGGAGCTTGCCTCTGACTACAGGCCTTCTCTACCAATAAGGCAGACAGGTCTCTCAATTGGGACCACCGTGGAGTGATGAAAAGCTTCTACATGTTCATTCAAGGCCCATACTGGCAAGTCGTGAAGTTCGCTGGGTCCAATGGTCGATTCGAATCTGCAAGTGTTTGATGAGGGACAGGGAGCATGAATGCCTGTTCATCTAGCCAACATCAAAATGATTGATCAGCTTAGCCATTGGCCATATTTCACTTCTTTGCAAGGGATGATAGGGCCCTTTCACAGTGTGGGACGGATTCAAGATTACAAATCGAGGCCAGCATAAACTGGCAATGACAAGGGGGCACAGCTGCAGAGACATAACACCATACTCCATTCTAAAAGCTTCACCGCGATCATAACTAATAAGTTGACCCGCTGATGACGGTGACATACGTTCCATTCAAGCTTTATAAAATCGCGGTTCGGAAAGAGTTTGATAAATAAGCTTATTTGATTTTCAATCACTTTCTTACCATGAAGTTCTGTATCTATATCTTTGCTTTGGCGTCCTGCCTATCTACTCAAAATGTTATGGCTATAGCCCATAATGTCCATGTGGATGTAGCTATTATCGGCGGTGGCTCATCCGGCATACATGCAGCGATCAGTCTCAAAGATGCAGGCGCAACGGTTGCCGTAATTGAGAAGAGAAGTCAGATCGGAGGACATGCTGAGACATACGTCAACCCCAAAACAAAAGTCCCTGCCAACATTGGTGTTGTGCTTTTCGAAAATACCGAGACTGTGAAAAAGTACTTGTCGCGTCTTGGAGTTGCTGTAGCAAAGCACAATCCGTTCAAAGCGACCTCCTCAACTCAGATGTACGACTTTTCTTTGGGTGTCGCAGTCCCTGCCGAGAACAGATCGGAGGCTGTTGCCACAAAAAGAGCCATGACTGCAGCAATAAAGACTTACTCTCAGAATATCCTTAGCAAATATCCCTGGATTGACCAAGGTTATCGAGTTCCCTATCCTGTACCCCAAGAGCTTCTGCTGCCTTTCGGGCAGTTTGCGCAGCAGAACAATTTCAGTGCCATCCTTCCTCTCATCAGTCAGCTTAACTGGTACCCTGGAAACATTACAACCATTCCTACTCTTTATGGAATCAAGAAGTTTGGACCGGGGCTTTTGCAGTCTGTTTCTAGCGAATTCCTCGTTACCGCGTCAGGGGATACTCGAAGCATCTACAAGGCCGCCTCCGACGTGCTTGGGAAGGATATCTATCTGAATTCGGACCTCGTCAGGGTTCGACGAAATAAAGCAGGCGCTACTTTGACCATTCAACAGAACCGAAAGACTTTCAACATCAAGACGAAGAAGCTCGTGGTTGCTGTCCCTCAAACAATTGCGAACCTGAAGTCTTTTGATCTCTCCGAGACGGAGCGAAAATTGCTGTCCAAATTTTCCGCTTTCGGCTATGTTGCAGGCGTTGCAGATATCCCTGGCCTCAATGTGAGCCTACAAAACGTTGGTACTATGTCACCTGCCAAGACTCCAATAATACCTGGAAGTAACGGCTATATATCTTCTGGCTCTCCGAATCAGTTCCTCCTCGGAATTGCCTTCGACAACACCGATTACACTATTCCTGATAGTAAAAGTCTCGTTCGTGATGAGCTTACTGCACTCACGCGAGCAGGTGCTGTAGCCGCTGACACGGCGAGGAGAGTTACCTTCCCTTACATCTCCAACCATGTTCCTTACAATCTTCATGTAACTAGTGATGAGATTGCGAAAGGCTTCTATAGTAAGCTTCTCGAGCTTGAGGGCTTCCTAAATACTTACTGGACGGGTGCTGCCTTTGCTGGACATAATAGCGGTTTAATTTGGAATTGGAATGATGTCACAGTTCTTCCGGCTTTGAAGAAGGACCTTGGGCTTTGATCGGTAGTCTCTTCAAAACCTTGCTTTAGGCTTCGAGTCATACTCTTATGAAAAGGAAAGAGAGAAGTTTAAAAAAGGGTAGAGAAAAATGTGTCAGAAAAATTGAAGGAACGTTTCGATCGGCTGCTATCTGGCAACCGTTGTGTCGATTACCCTACAATGGTCAGCGAGGCCCTTACCTAAATTCTTAGCCGGATTCCAAAGACAGCAGAAAACTGAGCCCGGTTTTTGTGAAATCTGTAAGTACCATTTATCATTTCAGAGCTTAGTGCGGCAAAAGATATGACGCTTGATCGTGAACGCTGTTGTCTCTGACGGGAAAGAGCAGAGGTCCGACTACAACGTCAGAAAGCTCCAGTATGACTACCAATTCGCAGACCTTGCCGATCGGTATTACAAGGCAAAACCACGGCACACAGTAACATGGCTACTCCGTATCGAGTCTAGCTTTTTCAAGTCTTGATTGAAGATCATTCTTGTTAGGGTTGAGTTTTAGACTAAAAGTCGGAAGGCAAAGTTAGCCCTTAATGATCCCGCGGCTACCGGTATGAATAATAAGCAGGCTAGTGTGAAAAAATTTGCGGATCAAGATGACAGAATTTCTAATGGCCTTCAAGATGCCTCCACCAGCGATTGAGGCCAACTGATCCCGAAAACAAGCTCATTCTTGAAAAAAGCGGTCAGCTTATTAGGATGCTAGGGTGTCGGGTCTTGTGGGTCTCTCGCTTGAGGGGAGGCTCGCAATCATTACTCAAATGAGAATACGTCACCGACGCTGGCTAGCTGGATCCAGAAAGCTCCTTTGAGCCGGCCGGCTCCCCGCAGCTTCTATACCCGAAGAGGGAATTTCAGATGATAGCCACAGCCACTAGGGTTAGAGATTATTCACCTTCGATTGGCTACTTCGATTGGGTATTTCTGTGCGTCACAAATGCCAACAAACCCTTGCGGACTCACTTTACTCCGTATGACGAGCCATAACGCCATCCATTCTCCACTTTGAGTTCACGAACCTCAATTAGATCCCAAACTGTTGGAGTGTGAAGTGCCGATTGCGTGTCCTCTACATCCCCCCCTGGCCGTGACAGCATTTGGAATTTTTGTTTCACTTTCAAGTCCGCAACTGTATCTCGGCTCCCAACGTGGCGTAAATAATTCCGACAGGCCGCGAACAGTGCTGCCAGGCTTTGGCAAAATCACAACATCAAGTCTAGAAACTTACCTTTGAGCTCGCATTTGCTAGTTCTGTGAAATAAACAAACATGGCTGGGAAACCTAGCGTGGTCAGCATAGAGCGGGCAGAAGAATCCAAGGCGTTCCATCCTTGTGACAAAGGCTTTATACCACAGGAGTAAAGCATATGTGTCTAGCAGACCTGATAACATACTAAAGACTTAATACTGGCCTGTCCCAATCGACCTCGCGACTTCGCCAGCATCCTTAACGGTTCATCGTCTTATGTAACATTCAAACGAGTCAAAATTTGGTCACTATGAGCCTCATCATCATTGCCGAGTACACAATTCGTAGCACTCTTTTCCTCATCGAGATGGCTGTGTTGCTGAGTGTCTTTCCTGGCATTCCCGGCGCAGCAGCATACTTCACATGGTTTATCGGACAGCGACTGTCAACAGCTTTGTCTGATGAGCACTTGCCCGACTATCAGGGGGCGCTTTTGTGTTTTGTATTTCACGCAATCTTCTTCCTTGTCGTTCCCTGGGGTATCCTCCCTTTTTATAGCATCAGGAAAGAGTTGTCACCCTTGACACGTGGACTGATCTCCTGTTCTGTTGGTCTACTCGCTGAGGCTCTGACCATCATCTCCATACATGTGGCTTTTGTCAGCTGGAAATGGTCGACTCAGCTTGAGGAAGATGGGTCCATGAGCCTCGCCAGGCATTGTCGTGCCATGGCTATTTATTTGAGTGTACTTTGGTGCCTGCAATGGCTATTCTTTCTATTATCTTTATCATACATCTTGGAATTCGGTGTCCCCAATTTCGTTAAGCAAATGTTGGTCGACACTAGAAAGTTCTTAGCAGCTACTGGTGTCAGGCCGCTGCCTGGCCATTCAGATATTAACAAGGAAGACTCGGTTTGATGATGCATGCAAAACTACGTCTACATGATGAAGCTATGAATAGAAAGTACAAAGCAGTAAAACTGGAAACAGTGTGAAGCTTATGGGTAGCCTCATTATCCCTCTTTCACAGGGATAGCCCGTAACTATTGCAATGCCGCCCTGCTTATCTGACTATCATGCGGAACGTGATCCAGCATCTTTCTTTCCACACTAATGCACAGCTCTATGTTAATTTCAAACAATTTCACATCTCACAGAGGGACCGAGGGACGTCGTTGCACAGTCTTTGTTAACAAGGTGACACCTTACTACCTGGAGCTGGCATCTCTTCTTGAGTTTCCTGTGTTCTCCTTGTGCTAAAATCCCGATCACTCACACAGTAATTGCTGCCACAAAGACATCGGTGATTCTCCTGCCAATACTCCTCTCCGTAGTTGACAAGAATCCAGCTGTCGCGCTTGATTTGACAAGTTGCTCGTAGCATCACGCGCCATCGTCCAGAGATGTTCCACGATTCAAATACGCAGTTAGATTCGCAAGAGTGGTTAACTTTGCGCACCCAGTTTCCCATGTAGCGGGGATAGACTTGACACCATGCGACCTCCTTCCTGTCTGGAGAAAGGTCATCCCGGGAGAGATCGGCTGCCCATCCATCGGTATAGTAGCCAATTGGGGCCAATTCACCTACTAGCTCACCCAAAAACTCATCTTTCTCGTAGTCTGTTCTTGCCAAAGCTCCTTCGCCCATGTTTGCCGTTTTCCTGATGCATGGCACATCATGACGAACTTTCGTATGAATGCAATCACATACTGATAGATTGCAAAAAGCACACTGGCGCATACCTTTAGGAATCCAGGTCGGATCTTTACCGGCAAGAAATCCAGGCGGCCCAGTCCAGTCTGGATATTTGTCCGGTGTCCAAACGTTAGTCGTTATTGCGGTAACAACATGAAGGCCTGAGCCTCTGAACCATGATGTATTGGGAAATGGCTCCGCAGGCGACATGTTGCAGGTTCTCTTGAACACCGCGCGGGGTTTGGGGCTCATTTCTGGCTTCTTTACGAGATCCATGTAGCAGTACTTCAGTCTACCAGAGGACTTTTCAAAGAAATGGGGCAGGCCTGCAACTTCTTGGCCTTGCAATGGCCCTTTGAGAAATCGCCCGCCTGAATGCCGAATCTTGGGAGGCAGCGAGTTATTCATGTCACGGACGAGATCCAATACCTCGGGTGGAAAAATCGTCTTTAGCTTCTGATTTTTCCGTCGTTGCGGCAGACTCCTGCGTTTATCTCGCGTGGCTTCCCCATTTGAAATCTTTCTTTTTCGTTAGTAATAGATGTCTTATATACAGGTAAGTAAAGCTATCCATACCAGGGCATACGTCGACCCAGTATGCTGGGCTAAGATGTGATCACGTACGTTTATCTTCCAGTTGCCACAAATACCACACTGACGTCCGTTCCGTTTATAGTGTTCATCGATCTCATTGAATCTAGCAATATCTGTAACCGGTATGTAAGTTTGAATCGATGGATGGGATAAGCGCATAATGGAGAAGGGTGAAATCCGGTCAAAGCTGTTGACATACTTGAAGATTTCTAATTCGTTGTAACTACTTAAGTTAGCCGTTGTTGTAGATTCATATAATTTGCCGTACATGTGGTCCATCAGGAACTCAACTATGAACCTTGGTGATTGATCCTATAGAGGATGTGCCATTAGTGCTTTTTGGGCAGGCATCTGCACTAAAGGTGAGTTCACAGTGAGTTCACAGTGAGTTCACCGGTGAGTTCACCGGTGAGCTCACAGGAGGCTCCATAATATTACCTGAATAGGTTATAGGGTTTTTATCCCTGCCAAATAAGAGTGGGCTTAGAATTTTTATGGTAGCAATTGAGAATTTGTTATTAACGTTGATCCGTACCAGGTTACGGAGTAGAATCCAGGTTTTTATTCAGGGCGGGCTAAGCCCGTTCTCTAATGCAGTAACAAATCTAATTTTATTAACAAGTAAGTCGTACTACACACAATTGGTTATGCATAACCCCAATGAATAGAGATCTACAGTTCAGAGCATAATAAAATATCTGAAGTAGCTATAAGAACTTGGTTTAAGTTAGCCCTGTTTAGTACCTTATATGATTGATATGCCTCTGGTTGATAGGTGGGGCTTTGCTTCACAAACAAGAGTTACTGTCGGAGAGGAAGGTAAGGGTGCTCGATACTGTAGATATGGTGGTTAATCTAGGCATTAAGAAATTGAAAAACTCGCCTGTTCTCACAGCCGTGGCAACAGTTGAGAGTCAATGGTAGATCGACCAATATCCCCAATCAGCCATAAGGCCCCCTCCGTGGCGCGCCGTAGAAGTCAGCCTTGCCTGTGAATCCAACGTATATGCGGCGATTCGGGGAAAGAATGAATGTACAGCTACATCCCGTCAACTGGTTCGAGCACTTGAAGAAAGTCGAATCTATACCATAACTCAATTCAAGATACTTTTTAGGTCCATGATTGAATCTTTCTTGATCGAGCCGTGTGGATGCGGCCTATTTGTGCTGCTCTCCTGTCGCTTCAAAGGATAAGAGGCTGTTTTGGTTTTCAGTGGGCGGGAATGACTGAGGGAATCCTGGTCGACTTCCAAGGTCCATAGCCCTGGCGTCGAGCTAGGGTTAGCGAGAACAGAACTGGCTGAGTTGCTAGTAGTCAAGGTCAATTGTCAATGAGCTCGTCTGCTCCACGTCTTTGGTGATGTGTCGCTGACTCACAGAGGATGATACAAGCATTTTAGAATAAGCGACGTCATTCCGAGGATACTTCAAGAGTGACTGGCCAGTGGTGTCTCGGGAACGTGACCCATTTCCATCTACACATCTCCAGCTGAAATTGACGGGTTGCCTAAGTGAAGAGTAGGTGTGTCCAGGAAGCGGCGGCGGCATGTCTGCTGGATAGATAGTTTATGGTGTCGTTACGGTATAGTTATGGCTACCTTTTTAGAAAGCCTGACAGAGGAATAGAATCTCAGGAACGGATAAGCTAACACAACGCAGGGCTCGAAAATCCGACAATGGTAACTTTATTTTATTCATTGAGAAGATTAACCTATTTAGAGGGAAATACCAACATGGCTACACGTGGTCAACTAAAGGTATCCACGTTTAAGTCCTATCTATATGAGATTTCCGCCTTGCCATTGCTGTACAGGACTTGAGTCTAGCTTAATGTTACTGCTGTAGCCGCTATAGCGCTGAGAATAGCTGCTTTTAGGCCTGAGGGTGAGCTGATTCACAACAGCCTGTAAGTGGTAGATCGATTGGTGTATTTATGTAGAGTTATGTGAAAAAAAAAAAGGTTTGTGACTCTCGTGAGCATCTTTCCAGATCCTGGCGCCCAGCAGGCTAACCGTCAGCGAGAATTAAATTGGCAGCATGAAGCGTGTTGAGTGTCAATCATGACCAGGGGAAAATATGAAAGTTAAAACTTTCCTGGGGTGGCGACACAAGTTACAGGTTCTATGCTACAAATCTTAGAGTCTTATAGAGCCATTCATATATTGCTCAAGTGTGAAAAATCGTCAGTCCAGATGCAATGTTGCGATATCTGGAGGCTGGATAATCGAGCCAATTCTGAGACTTATCGATGAGCTGGAGGGCGTCCTTACTTGTACCAATGAGGGAGCACGCTCCTGATCGATCACCCGAGGCTTCCCAAAACATACTGCCTCCAAGACCAGACTTTTTGATATATGCTACCTTCTGTATGACTACCTCTGGAGTGTCAAAAGATATGAGCTCTCTTGTGCTGGTATCATAGCTATAGCACCCTTGGGCTTTGGTATCGTAATACATCTTGACACTGGCGCTCCTTGGCAGATCTTTGTAGTCCCAGACCCCCTCACCCCACCTACCTTGGCCGACACCATCGAAAGCTCCACCTAGGCCGTCGGTATTCTGGAAGGATCTACCATATAATGGCATACCAAGTACGATTTTGCTAGCCGGGACTCCCGCCGCTAGGTATGCCCGGATAGCGGCGTCGGTGCTGAACGGTGTTGACCCTGGAATTCCGTCGTTGGCATACAGATTAGCGGCGTGGCCAGTAGCATTACTAAAACCCCCGGCATAGTCATAGCCCATAAGATTTATATGGTCAACCACATTTCCGATATCGGCAAGCCGTAGAACACTATAGTGCTCCGGGCCGGCTGGAGCGGCAATGGACAGCTCAAAATGATGACCAGATGCGGACTTGTCAGCATATGCGTCTAACTCTTCCCGTACCGCCTTGAGGAGCAGTAACATGTCGCTTGCCTGGCCATTCCCAGTAGGGTATTCCCAGTCAACATCGATGCCGTCAAATCCCCAGTCTTTCATAATATCGACTGCTGAACTGGCAAATCTCTTCCGTGTCGCCGCCGTGCTCGCAGCAGCAGGGAAATTTGTAGATAGGGTCCAACCCCCAATAGAAAGTAGAACCTTCATTTGTCGGTGTTTCTTTTTAAGGCCATATATCTGTTCCACACAGCCATATGCGGTGCTTCCAGACCCTGTCCGAGCTATGGCACCAGTGTCAGGTATCAGTGCTTCGACATTTCAAGTCGTTGAAGGACCTACAATCATCGTCCAAGGGCTTTTGCACATCCGCGTAGCTGTCGACTGAGTAGCTTTTATGGGCAGTTAGATTTCAGAATATATGCCAAGAAGAGGGCTCGTACACGGTTCCATCGGCGCTAACACCCATAAAAGCATACAGCAGGTGAGTGATTTGCGAAGCCGGAAGATCTTTGGGCTGGTAATCCCTCTCATATATACCCCCTTTTTTTTTTCTTAGTCTCTGCATGTGGGTAACTATCTGCCAGGCAGAGATTGAATAGGAACGCTTTCTAAGAACTTACCAATTCGTGAAGTAGACAGCATTAACGTATTCGCTGACTTTCTCATCACGAGTCTCCAGCAAACTATCCTTGTGAGCTGTGAGTGACCTTGCATGGATACCTGTAAGTAGTGAGAAGACGAGCCAAGCAATCAAGACAGCCGTCATAGTCTCTGGTTTTCTGCGCGTTAGGTAAAGTGCAGCCTACTCAAGTGCGGACAGGAACTTTAAATGCTTACAAAAAGAGTTCAATAAGTAACGAGTTATTCTTAGCACTTCCTAAATGGTTTCCCAGTGCCTAGCTCCGCGAAGGCCTGAGTTGCCCCGTCGGAATAATCGATTTGTAGCTGGGCTATTTGAAGAGGAAATCTTAGATAATCGGATCAACTGGATTCTAATAACTGTATTGAGTGTTACCTGGTGCTGTATCTACATATGGATTTGCGAAAGTCGCTGACATCATTAATATCAGGCGTCTGAAAAGGACAAGCCGAGAGAAGTAAGATTGATCCAAGTCATACGTGCTTGTGTCGAGCGCTCCTGTATTGCAATATTGGCCTGCCCCTGGCTCTTCTAAGGGTAGGAAGACACGTTTCCCTGAATTGTTTGCTTATTTTCACCGAAAGGGAACCACAACGCTGTGTGCTTTTTTTGTTCTTTGCAATGCAAAGGATACCGACATTCGTTCCAACAATGCGTCGGCTGCAACTGCGAGCCTATTGAGAGGTATCGAATATCAATTAGATCTTGACATACAGAGCCCGACACCTTATTGTTAAAGCAGAATCGATGGCCATCGCTCAAACAGCGGTTGGTCACACTAAACCTATAGGCTTTATTACATTTGTGGCAGATCCATTGCCAACGGGCCTCTGAGATGGAGACATGGTCATTAGAGTTTTGCTTTACCATGTTGCCGACATTTGATCAGGTACCAGCGCGCACTCAAGCCATTGGACGAAGAAAATCACGGGAAGATGAATAAGCTCAGACCCTGCAACGGCTAGAGACGGATCCAAATAAGAATAAGATTAAGAGGAAGCCAATTAAGCGTCAAAGACAACAGGAGTGCCGGAAGATTAAGGTAGTCATATTTGTATATCTGGCCGTTCGATCATATTTGCATATTTCCGACCCTACCTACAGATGACAAAATATTCTCTTCGTACATTCATTGTGCTCAACCCTGATTGCCAGACTATTGCAGAGATTAATCTCAAGTCCCTTCTTGCCAGATGTGAAAAATAGCATGCTCGCTTATGCATTCTACGAGACATAATCCTGTCAATAGACCAAATGGATACCATGTTCGATAGATCGAGGTGAGCTCGGATTCCTTCAAGATATGTCTATTAATGGAATTATGGCCTGACTGTTTGAACCCGACTCATTTGTTTTGAACGAATATAGCATGTATGGCGCACATGACCCGGCGAATGTTTTAATGTCCTCTGGCCTCGCTAAATTCTCACATAGTTGTGAAAAAACGGTTAGAAGGCCCGAAGAGAATTAATTCGTCTTTCTATGATTCTTGGCATACCTTGATACGTGTGTTAGGATGGGAGACATTACGCCGTGTGGTACAAGCAGCGCCAATTCCTGTCACTTCATTGGTAATCATTGCAATGAAGATTCCGCAATCAGTTACTCAATATAAGGTCGCTTCTCCGAATAGAACCATCGGTCAGAAATTGTCTAGGTTATGGTACCTGCGGGCTATAGACCGACTTGCTTTTACTGTGCGAGACAAACTATTAAAACTATGAAAGATGAAGACTTGTGTCACGTAAATACGACGAACCTCAACTAAGAAAAACAAAGTCGAGTAAGCCAGTCGGATAACGTAGCAAGATTTGAATAGTGCCTTGTGAGAGAAGAGTCTTGCTAGCCTCATCTTCACAACCGATTTGATCCCTGTACTTCATGAAGATTCGCATTGCAGCCTGTGTGTCAGGTCGTCTCACGATTCATAATCCAGACATAAAAACAGCCACGCTCAAAAAAGCCTCCAGTCCTAGGACATTGCGTTTCAATTCCCTCAAGGTATTCTAGGCATTTCGCCTCGTCGAATTCAGACTTCGTACAGCCGGGATATATGTGTGCCCCTACAACAAAACTACGATATTCCGATATCTTGGATGGATTCTTGGCTGCAAGTGGAGTTTTGATAAACTGATTACAAAATAACTTTGCCACCTCCAGCCCTATCTTTTTGGAATGGGTAGAATCCTCTTCTTGAAGTTCACAATCTGTCCAACAAGGGCACGGTCCCGTGGTAGGCGCCGCTGTCTTCCCTGATTTTGTGGTCGTTGGCTTAGAGGTTCCAGTAGTGACAACCGTGGTAACCCGGGATGCTGGCTTTCTGTCAGTTTTATCGGTGGTCTTATGTGACCCTGTAGTCGGAGAGTGTGGTTTTGTGGATTCCGTCGTTGCTGGATCAACATTGTGAGTGGTTACCTCGGTAGCCGAGCGATCTGGCTTGCTATTAATTGCATCAGGTGAGCCATTAGTCGGAGAGTTTGTCTCTGCTGATGCTGTTAGACTTTCAGCATCCTTTGTCCCTTTGGTCGGCTTTGCTACGGTGTTCACATTGTGACTGGTGATACCAGTAGTCTGGCCGGTTGGCTTTCTGTCAACTGAAACAGTAGACTTGTGCAATTTTGTAGCAGGAATGCTATTTGGAACTGATGTCGGGGTTGAAATCACAGTGTTTTGAGATAGCGAAGTTGTCGTGGTCGTTGGCTCAACACTTTTGCTAGTTGCATCACTAGGCTTGTTGATAGGCTCGCTATCGGTGAAAAGGGTGGTTCCCTGTGGTTTTGTGGTAGTAGAATCTTTCTTAACCGATATACTCGTTGAAACAGTAGTGGTCATAAGGCTTGTGCCTGTGCCAGTTGAGGTTGGTGTTTTGTCTATTGTTTCATCATATGTTGTCCCAACAGTGGGATGAGATCTATAAAGGTCACTTATAGGTATGCTAAACGGTGTCAATGGTTTGGATGGTGTTGAAGCGTCTTGAACCTTCTCTTCTCCATGCAGTAGTAGGGTTTTGGGACAATTTCCGGACCAGATAGCTGGGGTGATGATAGTCATTTCTGGGCCGTATGGCACAGTGTAAGTCTCACCAAACATTATTCTATTGGGGTTAACACTTGGATTTAAGGCCCCGAACTGCTTTACTCCGACACCAGGAAGACCTTGGCCAAGGTCTTCGACGACGGTGTCTCCGTAGTCTGGAGACCAGAGCGCATGGCCGATATCGCAGGCCGTGCTAGCCAGAGAATATAGCGAGAGCCAAATGAATAGATTCATGTTTCATGACAGATCAAGGGTTCGAGAACTACAGGTCACTCCTGGCTAAGAACTATATATTGAAGTGGACACGTTAAGCCAACCCACGGAGCGTCTAGGACGTTTCCAGATATAGCAGCGAAATCAAATAAAGCATCGGCTTCCGCCAACCTTATATGGTTGAAATTTAAATGACGTCGAATCAAGATATACTGCGCGCATCTTTATTTATCCAAGTTTGGACCAGACCCTTGCGATAGCTTATCCGCTTACAGCTCTGGGCCAGTGCACGGTTTGACCGAGTAGCTCCTTGACAGATGAAGCGGACTCCTTTTCAGGAAATAGACATGGGAAATATAAATTGCAGTCAGCCGAAAACGAATATTAGATTAGAATGGTAGAGAAGCCGACGTCTTATGGCTTCATTTACACTCATAATTGGCGTTTTCTAATCTTCAAGGGTATGTTCCGTAGAAAGGAAGCGCGTGAATGAGGCGGCGTAAGAAACGTTCCGCGGTGACGAGCTCTGGAACAAACCAGAGACCGCCGCCATTTTATTCTGTTAGGTTCTGTGATATTTCTTAAGCCTATAGAATATTTGAATAAGTTGGGTCTTCGAACATGTCACCTCCCTAAAAATGTAAAAGGCACATCGTGAGGAAGTGTTCCCCCGCCTGTATATCAGACGGAACAACGTGGCTACGGCCTTTAGTTGAACTACGGCCATGTTTCACGTTTTAAACAATGAAGGGTAGCCGTATGGCAATGAAAAAACACATACTAAAACTTGGGTCACAAAGCTTGTAAGAACCATAGCAAAATGACTCATAGTTACATATTGCTGCTGTCAGACATTACGTGTATTCGGTTCATTAATGTAAAATTGGTATATTCATCCTCTGTTGTGTCAAGAATCTATCCCCCTGGGGGCGTCGCCATTTTGGCGCGAAATCTGAAGCATCCTTGCTTGCACGTGATATCCTAGCACCTATCCAATAGCTGCCAGCATATTTTACCAGGTGCATGGTCACACTGTAGTTAATGGTCTTGGTTTATTACGATAAATCTATGGTATGTACACTGTGTCTCTCTATGTCTATTACAGGATTAAATGAGCATCATTGGGTTGAGTATTTGGGGGCATGCCGTCAAGGGTTATTTCTATTAGCACTCAAGGAACTGGGTACGACATCTCGTCCCACTTTCTAGTCCAAGCGCTAGCAAATTGAGGCAGCCATTTCATCCAAAAAATTGCACATTAACGAGTATTTCATGCATCTACCGGGGGACCAGGACCAACCAGGAGGACTGGCAGTCCTGCATATTTCGTGAAACCTTTATAACACGGAAGATATGGTAATGAACTATCTTAAACAGTGAATTGATCAGGTCTTTGACTTCTACTGACGTGTTCCGTAGCGTAAGCCAGTGTGGTCAGTAGACCCATTCACAGGCTTTCCGAGAGATATCGTAGGTCAGACAGAAAACGAAAGGACAAAGAGGCGAACAAAGGGGCAAATACATGCAAGAACCTTTTCTATGTAGAGGTTTGATCCCTTTGCACCCAAACACAGGCTGAAATCAAGGTGTATGTGAATTACTATGTGAGGCCGGTAAGGCTACATAAAGGCGGAAGACCATCAGATAGGACTCGGCCCAAAAGGCTCTTTACTGTATGAAACCACAAGTCTCTCTAGGAATTAAATCTATCTTGGGATCAACACTCTGAAGTCGAACACTCATCAGTCTGGGTGACATAAAAAATCTGGAAGGGGATGAAAAACACCAGAAACCGTATCTTGACTACGCTATATCTTTTGACCGATCAAGTTACTGACCGCAAGTACAGGGACGATTATTCCCCGATGGATTTACTTCGTCCGAAGGCAATGCTGCTTGCTCTCCTTTGGAAGGCGATAGTCCTCCCGAAGTTTGCGTAAGTTGTGAAGGTGCTGGAATTGCGGTATTGTTATTATCATCTACCTGTGTTGTTTGTGCAGCTCCCGAGTCATCTGTGTGAGACTCTGCTGGTGTCGCAATTGTTGGATTTTCCGTATAGCCATTGGCAGTTGTAGTAAAACTACCACTCTTATGAAACATACTTCCTTCGCTGTCCGTAGGAGTAGGAACTTCTAGTTCAGTTGATGGTACCCTAGTTTCCGGTGGCTGGGCGGTTGGTCCCAATGAGGTGAAGCTGCCATGGGCTGCTGACCGAGTCGGTGCAGTCCCTATGAAAGCTGCGGGGGTATTGGCAGTGCCCTTGGCGTTCGGCGTTCTCCACAATGGAGTAGTGAAAGTCGCAGATCGCTCATTGGACGCATCAGTGTATTTATCTGTCGTATAAACTGCACTGGTCGGGCAGTTCTGGATCATGGCGTATGTCGCCATGTTAGCTGCCGGGGGAGTAGATGTTGCAGCCATGACAGAAGCTATCTGGCAATAGTCTTGCTCTTCGCTATCACATAGCCAAGTGATTCTGGCAAGTCCCGAGGGCGCATCGATTGGTAGCGAAACATTTGCAGAAGGTAAGCTATGGCAGAGAACATCACCGTATTGAATTGGTACATAATGACGCTCATCCTTTTCAAAAAAATAGATGCTTGCGCCTTGGCACCTGAGGCCTTTGTTAGGTGCTAGAAAGTCTCGCCAGCCTCCGGCGGAAAGTACCGGACCAGCAGCACATTCGGAATCTGAGTCTTGGGCCAGTACAAGCTGGGTGAGCATGAACGTATGGTAGAGTGGGATCAGAAGTCTCATTGCTCTGGTTTACTCAATCGACTGTCACTAGGATAAGGCGGCCAGGAATGACTTATATATATTTTCTGATAGCCGGTATGAATCACCCATCATCGGATACAAGAGTAGACATGTTTACATTCGCCTGCGTATTTTTCGAAGCGTGGTGGCTCTATAGTGAGCCAAAGAAGGAAGGTGACGGCAGTACGTTCTCACAGAAATGAGATGGCTAAATTAATAGAGTGGGAATTATGAAATGATGCCAGGATTCCAACTTCAACCGGACCAGGTACTCATTACATGGCGTCGCTCATGCAGCGCTATCTTTAGCATATTGCTAATTTTAGGGTGCTCAATGGTTTATTCATACTTTGAGCTTTGACTTGGCAATGGCGAAGCAAGAGCAAGAGTCTGACGGTTGAGTCCAACTGTGTTCAAACTTGAGCCGTTCTGGGCTTATCGTTGGCAGATTCCGTAGGTAATGGTACTGAGCGTTATTGAAGTCTTCATTCTCTTGATGGTAGTTTCAATGCGTGTTAAGCTTCAACAATGTAGGCAAGTGTAATTGATAGCTGGCGAGCTAGGTCTGTGAGACGCTGGTGAGTTCAGGCTTATAAACGGCTGTGATGTACGTGATCGTGAGCCTAGGTCAAGGGACCGAAATGTCTGAGGATCAGTCCTGGACCTTAAGCCATTGATGTTACTTTATCGAGCTGCCAAGATCCCATAGGGCACATGTAGTGTTCACAGCAGCGTGCGTATCTTGTTAATCCAATCTGGGCTTGCTACGTACAAGGCAAGGATTGTAGTGTTACCTATAGGTTACGGGAATCTTGAGGTTGTGTGAATGTGGACAGGCATTTGCAAGATACGAAATCGCCACAACGATTTCTAGTGAGACATTGAACACACGCCGCATGAATAGCCAATGACTACGAAACCATCTTTCTCCAGAACTTCCTCCAAATGCGAACTGATATCCGTTTGTCAGCTATCTCCACCAACTAAATATATAAGCCCCCAGTAAGCCTATGGTTCTAGTGTAAAGTGAGGTCGTTACGGTCCGTGACATAAACAGACAAGAGTAAAAGCGTTGCAGTCGCATTTTATGTATTCCGAGTCCAAAAGTCAGTTCAATTATCTATCTAATACAGGTGCATATATTTGTACTCATTAGTCTTTCAATAAAATCGTAGAAAGCACAAGCCCATGTGATACTTATCACTTTCCCCAGCACTATCTAGATGCCATGGTGGTAAACCTCCATCTTCTTGCAGTTCTGTGCTTCTAGATTGAAGCCATCTATTCTAATCTCTGTGATTGTAAGTCCGAGGCATAGGACTACATGGTGCTCCTCCATGCTTTTATTGCGACCACCATCATAAGCCCTAACATGGCGAACAGCTCTACAACGATAACGACGATAGACCAGTCCTGATACTTTGATTTGAACCAAAGAATTATACCGGCGAGGAATTGTAGGACATATAAGGTCATCATAACCGGTAGTGTCCAGAGGAGATTCGGAAACTTTTCGGACAGCTTGGTGCCATGCTCATCGTATTCATATATGTTGCGTGGATATGTGAAGTTCAATAGTGTGAAAAGTACCGGTAAAACCGCTGAGAGTACGATTGTACCTGCAAGAAAGGTAACTCCTGCGACAAATAAGAGTTTCTCGTCTTGGTCTGCCTTTTCGCCGACGAGACTAACAAAAATGATACTCGCAGCACCTAGGCCAGCGCAGATCCAGTTGAACGGTGCGACAAGATTCAAGATCTTAGGACCTTTTTTATTCTGTGTAAAAGCCATCCTGTTATCGAGCTTGTTGCAGGGAAGGCTTGTTGGAACAACAAGCAGGCTGGGTTTATATAAACTGGAGGTGTGAAGCGGACAGCATTTGGTTCGGTCTATAAAAAGCAGAGCAGTAGACTTTACCTAAGCTTCGTGATGCTTTTTGATTGGATCCTCAGTATTTATAGGCTATCAGGAATTTTTAAACGTTCCATGCATTTTGTAGACATCAGTTAGGTCAAATGCTGGCTTGCTATAGAGATAAGTAATTGCCGCTTTCCTGCTTTATCTGTGTTTATCTCTTGATGTGGTGCTAGGAGATCTGTAAAGACAAAAAAGGCTCTGCGCATGCGTTATCTTGGATGTGTTACGTTTTTTGCGTAATGTGACAAGACCATTGGCTAGTATCATGGATTATATTATTGTATACAAAAGCTATTTCAGTAGGTTAACTAAAAGCGGAGTGATCCTAAGGGAGCGAGTGAGGAATTTGACTATCCCTGCCATCAAATTTAGCTTCGGGTGTAACAATATATTACAGGTCCAGACGTCTTGTCTTCTGACCATCTTTATCACAATGCGTAGCGCGACTCGGGTGATGCAAGCTCTCAGAGATGCGATTGCCAAAATAATCCCAAACTCGTCATTGCGGGGCTATGTAAGGTTACCAAGTGAGGACTTTACTCCGACCACCACCACCCAAACTTGATATACAATCCACAGAAGACTTTTCATATATTGTTTCATCCGCCTACCCATCCGGTAACAAGAATACCGTATGAACACGAGAGAATTGGTCTACATATGGGACCCTTGCTACCCTATGGCTTGTGCCTATAGTGGATGGAAGACCCTTGTCACTCTGACGCCTCACACTATGCAAGTCAATACATCTACCTAGATGCGTCCAACTGCTTCGAATCCATATCGACCGAAAAGTCTCTGGCAACAGCTGAGTACGTGGGCGAGTCTCGTGTTTTGGGTAGAGCATGTTGAGATTATCATGCCATGGAGTACTGAGAAATAGTAGGTATTTTGGAAATAGAAAAGTAAAAAAGAAGTTTGGTAGGTATATGAAATACAATAGACTAGAGGTATCTCTCATACCCAGACTTTCACATGTACATTGCACGTAAGAACACACGTCTATATCCCTCCATGTGTCTTTTCATTTTCAAGGAGAAAATAGCTCTTTCATTTCCCTGCAGGTGGTTGCAAGCGTTCTAGCCCCGTCCCTAGTCCTGCTTCTTGCTCCGTGGATGAAACCGAACCAGTAGCTCTGGCTTCTTCCAGGTCATGTGGAATCTCAATTGGTTGAACCAGTCAAGTTCTGGATTGACTAGCTCCCAATCGTACATGTATATCATCATGGCAAGAATTGTTCTTGCTTCCATATATGCAAGCTTAAAGCCCAGACAAGCCCGGCGTCCAACGGAGAACGGACGGCTTGCAGCGAGATCATCTCCTGTGCCGCCGCCAATCCAGCGCTCAGGGCGAAACTCATCAGGGTTGCTGAAACTATGTGCGTCATGTGACATGGAGAAGCTATCAACGGAGACGATAGTGCCTGTAGGGATAGCGCGTCCATCAATCACCGCTCCCGGAGGACAGACGCGAGGAAGACCAAACGGAGCCGGCGGGAAGAGACGAAGGCCCTCTTCGATAACACCAGATAAATACTGAAGCTTCAAAGTCGACTCTTTCGTAATGTCCTTCTTGGAGTCGAACGCAGAACGGATCTCGTTTTGTAGTTTTGTCAATGTTTCTGGGTGTTGGAGTAGGAGGCAGGTGACACCAGCAAGGAACGTTGCCGTTGTCTCTGATCCTGCTAGCATCATGACTTTGGCCTGTTCTCGGACATGAATGGGGTCGAATTCGCCTTCTCGTATCATGCGGTTGAAGAAGTAACTTTGCTGAAGAGATTGTTTGCGCTCGTCATCCTGAACCTTGCTGTTCTGAATCAGTAGATCAATCTTCTCATCTGTCGCTCGATCGTGGGATATTAAACTGTTCTTGAAGCTCGTCGGCATAAGGACTGAGAGTGCAAAACTTGGGACCGAGAGCCGGTTCAGAACGGTGCCAAGACTAAGCTGTTCAGCAAAATCTAAGATAAGCCTAACCCATTCGCTACCTTTCCATTGCTTAACACAGCCGAAAGATTCGCCAAAGGTGAGATGTCCTTCTTGCACATAAGTATTGGATCAATATTTGATCAAACTGTTGCGGATGTGCTATCTCACCTATGATATCAAAAGTAAGCCAGTTGTATACAACCGAGACATCGACACCCTTGGTTTGCGGCCCTCCCTTCTCAGCGAGTTGGGTTACAAACAGTTCTGTGTAGTCTTCGATCACAAATTGAGCCATGCTCAGTGACTTATCGCTGAATGCATGAGAGAGTTCATGTCGTTGCAGTCGGTGATCCTGTGGATCCCGGGAAAATACGATATTGGGCCGCGCAGTAGATGAACCAGTGCTATAGAGGATTTCGCTTTTCAAAAACTGATCCTCCTTGGAAGCACGGGCATAAATATCCTTATAAGCAACCGGGGAGTTGAAAGAAAGCTCATTCGGAGCAATCCTTACGACGTCACCATACTCATCGTGGGTTTTCCTTAGCGTAGAAGGGTAGCGTCCACCGGTCCATGCTTGAATAAACCATAACTGATTAAAGAAGTGATTAGCGCCACGAAACCTCAGTGAACTGTGATTATCCATAGCTTACTTGACTACATGCTGCAAGCTTTGGACCAGGATATTTGGCCAGGGGATGAAAGTATAACCGGAAAACCACCAATACGGAGATCCAAATGATTCCCTGCCATGAGTTCAATGAGCATCAAATGATAGACGTAGGTAGTAAACAGATCGTTTTACTCACGAGCGCGGCAATAGCAAGTAACCTTTGAAGGATGGTGGATACCATCGCTGATTCGAGTGTCCAGCGGATATCCCATGGGTTCTTGAAAGATACGTGTTTGCGAAGTACGGGCGGTAACTCGTGGAAAGCTTCATGAAATTTATCTAAGTTTATGTGCGGATCATGTAGCATACAAGCAATACCAAATTTCACCATTTATCGTAAGGGATATACTAGTGGAGTAATTTGTTGATGGTGGGTAGCGTGACGGAGGGCCTCCCAAGCGTCCACGCCGGCGATAGTCCCGCTGGTATACGTGTTAAATGATGATGTGTTTCAGATGAACATCCACCTGTGAAAACACCCCGCACAGAAAACTCCACAAACAGAACCGATATTTCCCATATTTTCGGAAGGTCATCTTTAGCGTCCTGCTGTTTGCCTGATTAGTGACAGCAGTGTTAAAATCGAATATCTTACATTTGCAATGGTATAGCCCCACAATAGTTTCACGACCAAGAATGGAACGATGGAAGGTGAGCGTGAAAGCTCCCGTATCATACATATCCCTTACTTTCTCTCTGCTAGGTCAGTCTTACTCAATACCGGGGTTTCATTCGTCGCATATGCATTGGTTGGTGTTTCCGCGTAAGTTCTCGATCGGGTCGTGATGGGAGGTCGTTTGATCAAGGGTGGCGATAAACATGTGATGCTGAATCATAGCTCTATCAGACTGCAACACCAATGCTGGGTGAGTTGACGACAGTTTAAGGACTCGCCAAGTCATGGTGTAGGAGCATGAGGAACTGGTGTCATCCAGTCTGCACAATGACGTAGTATACATGGAACTCAATTCACTCAATTCTAGATCTACTTGTTGCCCAGACATCAGTTGAATAGATTTAACAAATCATGGTTTCGAATGACTTGATGGCTATTCCCATATGCCAAAGGTTTCCCTACGTCTGTCTAATAAAAAGCATATTGTAAGAACGCAAATTTCATCCATATATCCTAATCGTATGAGGGATATTCCAAACGCCTTAGCAATGTGTGGAGCTTAAGTACATTGCAATCCATTGTAACAGAGCGTCCCCGCTATCTGAGGAACTCACTTCGAGCAAAGTGCTTTGAAACAACCCAGCCATCAGCAAAATTTTCCTTATCCATACGTACCACAATAGCCGCGTGGCTATATCGATGCTTTTGAATGTGAACATGGAACTTGCGCCAACCAGCTGCATCCAAGTTCTCGATCATCTCGAATTGATCAGGGATTAGCGCAAGCGTTAGCTGTCTTGAAGTCGATATTCTGCGCCGTTTTTTTAGTAGCTTGCGATGATCAGCATCATAGGTCAGACAATCTTCTGAATCTGACGCTGCTAGGTATTTCTGGTTCTGTGAGCTGTTGAGGACCTTACAAGCTTGTTCCGTTTCTTCTCGAGTCTCCTGAATCCGTAAGGGCATGCGATACTGCTTGACCGTGAATCCACCCTTTCCTGACTCATGCGCTTTGATTCGATTGGCACTTCGGACTGTTTGGACGGTAGAGTATGTAAGGAATACGACAACAACGATCGGCATTATCAACCCCACTCTCAGAATAACCAGGATGCTCTTGACCCACTTATTGAGAGCTTTGTACTTTGTCAATTGGGCATCTTGTTGAAGCTTCGGTCGAAGCACAATAGGATGGTCAGGGTCAAGAATCATACCCTCGTATCCTTTCAGGTAGTTGAGATTAACCTTGTCAAGGTCTGCATAAGGATCATGCTTAGTAATGGCGGATGTGTAGTGCAACACGGTTCGATCGTTGACGATATTTGAGTACAGTGTGCGGCGCTTAAACTTCTTGAGACCAGACATGAAGATAGAATCTGGATCAGCGAGGACGGCGAGAAGGGGTCTGCCGGTGTCGCGGAATTTGTCGATGGTGAAAAGTTGGTGACCGGACACTGATAGCGTTCGGGCGCCGAGGACGTTCCAGATATTGTTGAGCCATCCATTAAGTGGCGTTCACACTCCGAGATGGGGGGATGCAAATGTCACAAAGTTCTCTGAGAGGATTGTTAGTTCATCTAATCCTTTTTCCTATTGCTGAGACTTACCATGCATTCGAATTCATCGAGAATTCCTTTCCCGTAAAGTAAACCAACCGCGTATCTCGAAACTAGACCCCCGAGCGAATATCCTACGATACTAAACTTGGCCATCTTACCCCCTTGCGATTCAATATCGTGCAGCTTGTCCTCGATCTCTGCGCACACGCGCTCACCGCCAAGCTCAATGCCATCGTATGTGAAGGTGCCGCGGTTCTTCTCGGCTGGCTGGATATACAATTCGTTTTCGGAATATTCGTCACGCAAAACCTTGGCAATATTGCGTACATGACTTGGGTTTCCCCAAAGCTATCACTACAGCCAGCGTTGTATTACGTGTGGGGATTGATGTTCAAGCAATGAAGCTTATGCCATGGACTAAAACACAGAGGTGAGTAGCCTTTGCGCTACCGCCAGTAATATCTTCAAGAACAACAGGTTTGGACATGGTGAAGGATGTGCGATGAAATTGAAATGTCCCAGACAAAGCGACGCTAAGGACGAGAAATTACCAGTCTAGCCTTCTAACGTTCAAGCTCGTAGGTGAGGCAAGCCCACGCCGGCCGTTAGTATCGCTCAGAGATACTCTGAAGGGACTATTCACCAATTTTGGGTTGATTCTCATACCAAGTTAGTGGCAAGAGACTGGGTACGAGCCTCTTATTCGTGCAACAATGACCATAAACCTGATAGCATTAGCAGCTACCAAGAGAGCTATAAAGTACAAAGAAAGGCGGAGCGGTGTAGAATGAGCGAGCAGAACACCACTCTAGATCATGGAGTGAGATAATATGGACCCGTTCCACCACCGACTTTGACACAAAAATTGATCCTGAGCTTGAACTTTGAGTCTTTTACGCTAGCAAGGAAGCCCCTTCCTTCCTAAAGTAATATAGCGAAGGAGGGAGGCGATATACATCACCCCGGCGTTTGTTTCAACCTTTCATAATATCTGGGACCTGGCTGCACCTATACCTAGAGCTTTTTGGACCGAATGATCGTGATCATTGGTGCCAAATAGCTATAGGCGCAGTTTCGAGTATCGATCGCACACTCAGCAGCGAGCTATGCCGCAGATTCCAAGTTATCGCCCTAAGCGTTGAAAAAAATGCCTTAGCGACTCGCCAGTAATAGCGTTTCAGTGGAGAAGGAGCTAATGAGAAAACGGGATGAGAAGCAGGAAGAATGTACACACGTAGTACTTCTAATGCCTAGGGTGTCTTTTGATGAGCATCCACCTATGAAAGCACCCTGCGTAGAGAACTCCCCCGAGACCCCTCGGTCTTGATTATAGTTTCTCAACCATACCAGACTGGCACGTGACTTGGGGAGTCAAAAGGGTGATCTTGATACCAACTCGAAGCACCTCCACATTTATTGAAGCTCATCCTCGGCATCCTGTTGTTTGCCGGATTAATGACGGCAGGGTTAAAATCGAAAATCTTACATGGTTTAGCCCCACAACAGCTTCATCAGCAAGAATGAAACTGTGAAAGGTGTGCGTGAAAGCCCCCGTACCATACGCATCCCTTGCTTTCTGTTATGTCAATTTTGCTCAGTACAGAGTTTTCCTAACTCCGACGGCGAGGGCAAAAGCTTGCGGCCCCTGAAATCACACCATCCTTGTACTCAAATACTATTTTGCTGCCACTCCACGTGCTGACAATACTCGCAAAAACTTTGCCACCTTTCTCCAGTAAAGCTGGAAAAGAGAGAGACAAAGAAAGAGGAAAAGAGGTTTACTCGCCGAGAAATATGGCAGAGTTCAATATTGAAGACAAAGACTTGACGTCCCTTGAGGGCAAAGTAGTCATTATCACAGGTATGAAACAACACTCCCCCAACATTCATGTTGAAGAGGCCTTTGGCAACAACACAGATGTAGCTCGCCGCTAAAATATCTAAATCAGGAGGGTCATCTGGCATAGGACTTGCCACGGTTGAATTACTTTTGTCCCTCAGGGTATCTGTAGTTTGCGGTGATGTTCAAGCCCCTCAAAAAAACTTTGGACGTACATATACATTCATCAAAACGGATGTCTCAATCTGGAGAGATTTAGTTGCACTTTTCAACAACACAAAGAAGATATATGGCCGTATCGATCATGTCTTTGCCAATGCAGGGGTTGGCCCTCAGGCAGAGTACTTGTGTACAGACTTTGACGAAAACGGTGATGCAGTCGAGCCCTCGACTCAGCTTCTCGACATAAGTCTCAAGGGTGTCATCAACACCTCTACCCTCGCGATTCAGCACTTACGCCAGCAGGAAGATGGTGGCAGCATTGTTATCACTGGATCCGCGACCGGTTTGCAGCGCTTTCGAGCTATTGACTATGGTAAGCAGAAGGAACTATCTTCAGATTATTTTGTTGACTGATGGTCTGGAACAGCTACAGCCAAGCACGGGGTTCTCGGCTTCGGTCGAGGTCTTATTCCACGGCTTCAAGAAGCCCAGCTTCCAATCCGAGTCAATATCTTGGCTCCCAGCTGGACTGATAGCAATGTACTCCCATCATTGAAGAGCTTACTTGAGGATATACACGTAGAGGTGCAACCTGCCTCGACAGTAGCTCGTTGCGCTGCTTATCTCATGGCTGACACCTCAAGAAACGGACAGCTCATCCATGTACAGCGTGGTAAATATAAAGAAGTTGACGAGGCAGTTTTGCTTCCAGCGTATCGGCGAATCAATGGTGGCTCCCCAAGCGAGGATGAAGTTCTTCGACGACTAGAAGAAGTCAAAGAGTACGGCATGGTTCGAGTACAGCCGCAGGGTATCATTTTAGGGCGGTCTAAGCTTTAGGCACGAATTAGGAGAGCTTCCTGTCGACATCAGCCTTGTGGCCCTGAAATGTCCTGTAACTATATAGCCTTGATTCCAAGAGGCCAAAATCAACCTCTCACCTTGATTTTAGGTATATCCAGTGAAAATGGTCCATTTAATAAGAACTTTTAAGGCAAGATGATTTGCCTTTCCTCTTTCTTCATTATACTATCACTCTATAGGTCGAATATGCGCAGTGAGTAATGAAACTTACTCTAGGTTGGTCCTCTGTTACCTGGCTGTCGCAAACCTGTACGTTTACAACCGCCACAACCTTGATGCTAAACTGCACCGTATGAGTCATTCCTTATCACTCTTTGATTGTCTGCCTATACATTTACAGATTTCGCTAAGCCTATATACATTAAAGCTTCCTCGTTCGCCCTCTCTATTGCTGTTCAAGACGTGAGTACGTATGCTTGAGATAGTGTGTCCAGGATCACGAACCAATGCCTACAGTCAATGTTTTCGACCACCATGCAGCCACCAGGCAGCAATAAACACCTTCAATTAGTCTCGAGGTCTAGATAAGAAGTCTAGATATATCAAAGTTGTAGTTATTGGCAATGAAATAAACTGATGGGTCATATAGAGCATCTACACTTTAAGCGACCATGTCACGCAGCACTAGCGACATCATTTCCATCCACCCCACTGTGATACAAACTTGCCTGCTCTCCTGCATCATCATCCACAGAGAATGGCCAACAATACCCACAATAACATATGTACTCATCATCGCTCATTCTTTCATCGTCATTCCTAGGTTGGGGCGTTGCAAACGGTCGTTCGAATAGCTGTGGCTCTAAATCATCGAACCAGTCTGGCTCCTTGTAAAGGACGAAATCTTCGTACTCGAGTACGGCTTTCCCTTCTTCCAACTGGAAATTATGAAGGTCTCCTTGGTCGTTCTCCTCAGGCTTTTCAAGGAAGGGGCTTCCGTCGTCAACCAAGTTGTCGACCGCAGGAGAGCCTGGACCATTTGAGTATAGGCTCATAGCCCATGTAGCAGGATTGTACGTAGGAGAGGAGCAGTCGAGGGGGTTCAGAACTGATGTAGGCTCGATTGCTCCCTCAGAACTCGCCGTATCGATAGGGGTCCCAGGTGATGCCAAAAACCAAGGCACCTCTGTACGTTTAGGGTCTGTGTTACACCCAAACTCACCCTCAGTCACTGCGGTATCATATCTGATAGATTCTTGAGGAAGAGGACAATTCCGCTGGCCTGTGGGCGGCCCGTGTATTGAACTCAAATTCATGAGATAATTCTCAAAGCAAGACGAACCACAATGAGGAGGTTGGTCTGGTGGCGGTGGAGCCTTGCAGTTGTCGCCCCGATTTGAACGAATCGATGAGCTACCAGAGGACGTGTGTCTGGTATCTGATGTGACGCAGCTCACGCCAAAGGTAAAATCAACACTCATCTCTGTGATCTAATGCACTTGTTCGTAATGGTGTAAACTAGGGTATACCTAATGCAAAGCTAAGCGAAGATAACAGGTGTACAATACAGCAGATTACGAATCTTGACGCCTTTTTTGTAGGAAACAGAGAGCCCTACCGGACCAAAGGCCAGCCCTTAGATCAGGGATACGTTGAGAGGCCCCGACAGATCTCTACCCCTGTACCTAATCCCAATGTATCTTATTCGTCTATCATATCCACCAGGGAGCGGATCACAGCATATGAAGTGAATGCACCTACTGAGAAACCGGAATCGAGGATTGCTAGCAGTGGATCAGTCTGTGAAGTGGAGAGTCACTGGTGTGAAATGCCGAACGGGAATGTCGGGTTAGGTGTTGGATATTGACCTAGTCTAGGCGGGCGTTGATGCCACAATGACCCCGGTCTCGCTGCAAGGTTTTGTTCACAGTAATGCATATAGTCCCGCTTCTGCTGGGGAGGGAGCAGGCCATCAAGACTCGTTTATTGTGTCACAGTATCCACCTGTTCACCCAATTATCCATAGTAAAATATAAAGTTTCATTTTTCTGACGTGGCGATAACAACGCCTCCACGTCTCCGTGAAAGATGAGGGATTTCGAAGGATCCTCTAGCTTCAAAAAGTAATGACTCGCAATCTGTACATTGGCTTCTTTTGTGGGGCTGAGGCCAGTTGATGCTCAAGATTACTGACTGTAAGTACTCAGCTACCCAGCGCCCCCAGAGTTACAGCATGTTGTTCGGACGAATGCGTAATGACGATTCCATCTCTGAAATGGCCATTTCTTGAAGACGTAACGTTCAAAGAAGCAAAAGGCCTGGTGGTAAGGGCGTTGCCGATTTGGGTCGGTCCGAAACTGCCAAACTACTCTTGCCTTTCGCAGAAAACTGTACTGTGAACTAAGAGCGAGTAGTGGCAATATATTCCTAAGTGCCAGTACAGCTAGATATTTAGAAATCACCAGACTCCCATACAATACATGTAGCTACAGTGGCCAGTTTAAGCGGGATGCTTTTGTCTTTTAGTCCCCGTTTTAAAAACGACGAAAGTTTAGTCAAACTGAGGCTTCATAATGGGGCCTGATACGCTTCTCGAAGATTTCGATATCATGTTTCACAAGTAGTTTATCAAGTATATAGAGACGGTAATGCCTTCTAGGTCGGACTTGACGATCTGGAATCGTAGCCTTGCGCGACAGTTGTTTATTTAATGAAACATAAAGGTAGTGTGTACACTATTGCGTATACAGGTTGCTACCCAGTTGTCTCAATGTACGAGAAACTCAGGAGGCGAAGAACTGTCCGGACCCGAACACTGAGCAATCAATCCTTCCAGGTTCGCTTGGTAAGCTGTACTAAGGGCCCGTCCCTATTCGCAACAAAGATGTCTCGTAATTGATACTGGTCCACAGTACGGCGTCCCCTGATAGCATCAGGACTTCCGCCTCCCAGGTTGCTGTTATTATCACGATGGATCTCAAAGTGGTACACTACCTTTGCCAAAGCTAAGCTCATCTCCAGATAGGCCAGATTCTTCCCAACGCACCCACGAGGGCCTGCAGAGAAAGGCATAAATGCACTTTCAGCTAGATAGACACTAGCAGAAGAAACTCCGCGCTCGGCATTCTCATCGACAATCCACCGTTCGGGACGAAACTTGAATGGTTCAGGATATATATCAGGATTATGATGTATACAATAGGATGCTGTGCTGACTTTCATACCCTTGGGGATATACTGCCCATCGACAGCAATGCCACCTTCTTGAACCTCTCGAGCAAGATCGGCTGGAACAGGAGGGCTCATGCGCATTGTCTCGTCAATGAACGCTCGAAGGTATTGGCATGAATAGAGAGCTGTGCCACCCCTGATATCGCCAACGCTAGGAAATGTAGATTTCAATTCCTTGGCAAGTTTGTCCTGTACAAGAGGGTATCTTGTAAGATAGAAGAAAGCAGCAGCGAGACTTATGGCAGACGTATCGGAGCCAGCAATAAGCAGAGACTCACACTCTCCGAAAAGCTCATCGCTGCTGTACCCCTTTCCAGTATCAGGATCAATTGCATGAAAGAGATAATGGAAGAAATCCTTTCGACTTTCAGTACCCAGTTTACCTACCCCTCGCGCCTCATTTTCAAGCTGAGTTCTCTGAGTAAAGCATTTCTCGACAAACGTTTGCCACTTGCTCAAGGCTGGAGGCGCAATAGCTGCGAGAAGGTAGTCTAGGCCATTAGGCTTCAGCCATGCCCAGAGATAAGCGAATGGGGAGTAGGCAATCTGAACATCTGAAATTAGCAACAGCTTTATAGATAGTGTAGTTTACCTTACCGGATGAATCGTGGACATAAAGTCAGTCATAAGCGTTGGAATATGCCGTAACTCACTATCATGTTCCTTCATACCGAAGGATTTACCAAAGCATAACTCGCCTAGGGTATCAAAGACAAGATGATCAGCCCATCGAGCCATATTCAATGAGTCAGACCGTTTCTTCTCTCCAATCTCTTGATCCAGTAGCTGAACCCATCGGTCGATGTTGGATTGAATAAGAGGTTCGCACGAGCGAAGTGCTTTATCAGAAAAAGCATGGCTCATAACTCGCCGTTTTCGAGCATGGGTAGTCTTATCGATGCTATTCCAAGTTGTAACAGCATGGACATTACGTGGGTATACTCTGTAATATTCCGCCTTCTTGACATTTGCCTTGCTGTTGTAGATGGCCTCTAGGCCGGTAGGGGTGTTGATCAGAACACTATTAGGAGTGATACGAAAGGTTGGGCCTGTATGAGCGCTTGTCAGCCTTTATGGGACTCTCATTTACGTGATAGGCGTATAATACGTACCGTATCTCTCCTGTAACTTCCAGAACCAGACGTGTCGATCCTGTCTGAGAGTGTAATAAAAGGCTGGGAATGCCGAGATCCGTGCCCAGAACGGACCTGGATACTTGGCTAAGGGGTGCAAATACAGTCTGTAAAGCATTAATGCTATGATATGGCCAAGTATTAGGAAGCCAATTCCCGAAATGATGTATGAGCATGACATAGCGGTGATCGTGTTGATGGAAGCCTTGGTTTGATGTCGTTATTTCGCCTCTAGATAGTGAGTACAAACAGGCCACCAACCAGAAGCAACTAGGCTATTATAGAGAGCGCTGGCTCCAGACAGGTTGACAGCAAACACATGTGATCCAATGGTAAAACTACCCGTTCTATTCTCAATTGGCTGTCATGAACCCTTCCAGCACTCTATGGGCTTAGGTCACGCTGCTTGCCTGTTCACAGCATCCTTGACACTTCGATGGGCCTCCACAGTTCGTGAAAGTAGCTGGTGGAACATGTAAAAAGAAAATTGAGGCCTCGGGGGCCGTATTAACCATAGTAGGAAAAGGACGCCCATGATAGAGGTTGGATGTCCTCGTCATGTATGCTCGTTCACACAAGAAGTCCTCTCCATTTTCTTTACGACATCGGCTTACGACACTAGCAACAATGATTTCACAGATCTTTGCCATAGTCATAATGCTGCGACATACTGTGGATCAATAGGACTCGTATCACCACGATCCTTGGCTGTAGAAGAAAAGCATACTGCTATAAGGCCTGGTTGGAATTGTGCGAGATCTTCGTAAACGAAGATCTCTACCATCTATCGGCCCAAGATGCTCGAAACTTTCTTTGGTTTCAAGCAGCTCCCGCCTGAGCTCAGGGCTAGGATCTGGAGGTTTGCTCTTCATTCGGAGAGCCCTGGAGCACATTTCTTTCGCCTCTTCAACCATAGCCGATCTCAGACGAGCCGCTATGGTATCCTCCTGAGCAACTGGCCCATGGATCACTACCTACTACTTCCGAGGTGGCCCATCGGTCCCATCTCAAACACCTCAAGTGATTTAAGAGATGGAAAGGATTTTTGTTTTGATGGCAACCCTTCTTCTTACGTGACCCTTTTGAGTCTCAGGGTGACCTGCAGAGAGTCTCGTTACGCTGCTTGCCTCCATGAAAGACAGTCACGAAGCGACATTCGCAACAGTCCAGCCCACGCCCCAGCTTGCACCACTGCAGGCCATCTCACGCCTTATTCCTCAGCCTCTGTAGGAATTGACGAAACGAAACAATGGAAGATTACGTGCAATCCAGAAGACCTCGTCATCTTTCAGCGTCACCCTCTAGAGCCAAAATCACTCTCCCCATGCACGAAGGGACCTGGTGCAGGCTTAGAGGAATGGGGCCTAGGAATGCGGCACGTTGGCTGGGAATATCATACAGACTGGCTCTCCGAGAGGAGGAAATATCCATCCGCTGACATACTGAATCTTCTGTGTTCATGCGCGTTGCGTGGCGCAAAGGTTGGCAATCTAGAGGCAATATGGATTGTCAACTACAAGATTAAACGAAAGCAGTGGGTACCCTCGAAGGAACAGGTAAATAAACCCGTTATGGATGTGTTTCAGATGGATAGATATCGCCTCGTAGAAGTAGACTACAAAGACTGGCGCAAATTGCCACGAGAAGAGGCTACATGGGAAGAAGTTTTAGACAATCCAGATGAGGACGCAACACACAACTTCCTACCGTTCGTCAATTTCCTCCAGGACTTGATTCTACTTCTGATTGGCCGTCAAGCTCTTCCACAGCAAACTATTCGAGTCAGGATCTTAGCATGCGAAGCATGCTGAGATGGGGAGAGTAGACAAAGGCTTATTTCTCAAAACTACATCACTGTGGACTACGTCTTCCAGTAGATAGAAAGTACTTTTTTGATTCGTTAATCTATCAAAAATCAAATACTCCATATCAGCACCAAGTCAATTAACCAAGGCTATTTTGTTTTGCATTGATGATAATATCACACTCAGGACGCCATGCACCGGCTGGAGCTGTATTGGTGTTGACTATGATACATACCTGAGTCATGGCATGCGATCGTTTTTCTTACAGGAATGAGTCTGCTTGAGCCCTGTGGGGTCAATGTTTGACTTACATTCCCCACCGTCATCTTGCGCCATTTTAGTCGGATCAACTGCCTTAGAGAGGCCCTCTTAAATATGGAAACAGGATATTTGCTAAATGAAATTGGCTCTCTAGAGGAGGAAACAAAACTCGCGACCTTGATCCTAAATGACAAAAGGTTTGAGGTAATTTAGTGTAAGTCTTGGCTAATTCTAGGTCGCCCTTTTGACATCCTATATCAAGACCGATGTTTTGTTTCTCCCCGAGGACTCCTTAACCGCCCACAATCCGGTTCCGCGCCATGCTCGTGCGTAGACTAGTACTTACTTGAATGCCAAGACTAAAGTAGGGATCTTGGTCAGGGGTAAGAAGAAGCCCCACTTCACCTCACCGTGAGTTCACCGTGAGCTCACTGCGCTAGAGTGGGGCCCCCCGCGTCTTGTGTCCATCATGTGTTTTGCGTGCTTCGCCCAGCCACATCACATTAGGGCGCGAAAACGGAGAAGGCAAAGATGACCGAGATCCACGATCGGGCGTCGTTCGACCTGAACTTGGAATCATCATTTTTTTGCCCAATCAACATTGTCAAGTGGTACCTGTCAACGTTGTTTCCTCCGACCATCGTGCCGCAGGCTCTTTATCCGGAAAGCGTTTTTTTAAGTCTTGAATCTGGCCCATATATCCTGTAGGTCAATGAGCATGTCCTACTAATCAGATTAGCCGGGATTGACTGAAGCCCTTGTTCGTAACCTTCACCTGTCGGCCTTCTCCCTTATGTGGGTTGGGTGTTTCTCATAGTGGATGTAGGATCTGTGAATAACTGAAGTCAGACATGGGACCAGCAGGCTTTGCGTCACAGACGTTCTAGGATCTTGCAGCAAATCGGAGCTTGATGCTGAGCATCGATACCTGAATCAAAATGACATTGATCAAAGGTTCCAACGACACGATTCACATTGTGGACACTACAGGTAGGAGATACTATAACAGACATCACAGGTCCCCGAAAGACGCGTAAATATCTAAAGCAAAAAAGTTATGAATCATCCAAGGATTTCACATTTTATTCAAACCATTGCAAACACCGCGGCCTGATTGTCCAGCTTTTCGAGATGGCTCATCATTCGTCAGGACAGAACTGGGATTCTCTCTATCCCTACAATGCTACTGAGCATTCAGTATCAAGCTTGCTTCCTCCATTCTACTGGGACTCTCTCGCAAATGCTGCAGCACCTTCTCCCCAAGACCTCGTGCGTACAGCGCCGTGGCCGAGGCAAGACTATTCTGTAGTTCCTGTTGACGATTCGATCGTGGCATATCCATACTACAGTTCGCTGTCAGATCCCACACCATTCTACTGGCCTTTCTGGAGTCCTTGGGAAGCCAATTACTGGTTTGCCGACCCTCAAGAGTATTACAACTACTACAGTCTTCCTCCCCAAGATGTTTTGGAAACCACTCCATTTTCATGCGTTCAAGACGCCTTGCATCAACAATCCACTCTACCATATATCCCCAACGTCCAAGGTTTCGATGCGGGAGTCGTTGACCTAAGCTTTCTGGCGCCAGATGAAAGATATATTGTCGAGTCAAGGCTGGAAAACATCAAGTGGAAGTTTATTAAAGTGGGATATGCGATGTACTGGAAGCCCATGACCATGTCGGGACTGGCAATGAAATTGAAGAGGATGCGAGAAAAGCACAAGGTTCTGGAGCATATCATACCAGTGAAGCCCCATGGAGGCGTGAAAGCTCCATAGACGCTATGGAGTGATCTGCATGAGACTGGAAATGGATTTTAGCAACAAACTAGTAGCCGCAATCCGCAGGGACCTCTGGGAAACTGGCGGGTTATAGATTTTACCATATATCAATACATTGCTGCAACAGAGACAGATCAACATGTTGTGTCAAAGGCCCATTTCACTTCAATACGTGAGTCGAGACCAACGCGGCTCCAACGTCTCAAGTAATATGGAAGTAAAGCATCAATACCAGGCACCAAGCACCTATGCATTTCCGCAATTAGTTCGCTGCCGGTCAAATCCTATCTACCAGGGTTGAGGAGTGACACAGTTGAGCACGAAGCTGATGTGCCTTGATCTTGATCCCCAGTTGCTGCTGGAAGGGAGACTGGCGATCAGAGGCCCTTTAAAATTTGAAATGATATACTTGCCCTCATAATACTACCACCAGCACAACGACATGATCACACTATAGTTGATACTAGTTACATAGTGGAAAGCTTAGCCATGAAGAACTCGCTGGCTAGTGCTAGGAGCTCCGCATCGTGCAAGATAAAGAATTGGTCCGCAACCTAGCACTGTGGTGCTGATTTACCGTGCATGCCAAAACATTTTCTTCTCGTTCCGAAGTGTTCAGGAGCTGCTCGTCGCGGACTGTCATGGGTGAGAAACGACTGCATGGTGGGTACTTATGTTGCGTAACCGGAGGGCCCCGAGTTGCTTCACTGATTCGACGGTCGCGTCGAACGCTTACAGAGTCTCATTCAGAGCATTTAGGTTAAGATGAAAGCCGCCACATATCGCGCGAGGTGAAAGCCTAGCAAATCAGCTGTACGAATAAAACAGCCGGATATACATAATTGAGATCCGAGAATGATACCATGTATTCATGCAATGAAAAAGGATTAGGGAATGAGAACATTGCTCTTGTTCACAAAAAGAGCCATAGGACATCGGAGTCATAACACTAGCCAATAATAGAACGAAGATAGTTCAGACTAACGTATGCCTGTAAATTTGGCTTCCAGTACGATCCTAGGGTCACTTCAGCTGTTGATAAATACCTGGATACCGCTGCTAAGCTCAACTTTTCACCAAGAATTCTCGAAAATATACCTCACCATATGACGACTCGCCAAAGGCCCCAGAGGGCTTTAAAGGGTATGAAGTTTTGGCTATCGAAGAGCTCAAGAGGGGTTGAAGGACTCGAGAATAAAATTCAGCATTATGGAGGCAAAATCTATAAGAACTTACAAGAGGAAATCTACGTTGTTTGCTTACCAGACGAACGACAAGAATTGTGGGAATTCCCAGACGGAAAGAAGAATAGCCCGGTTAGGAGAGCTTATCAAACTGGCAAAACATTTGTAGAGACTACCTCCTTCGATTCTTTAACTGACGACATCGAATCATGGAAGCCTACTGAATTCATCCCGCCGGTACCTACAAAAAAGACTGATCGAAATAATTCAGTTTCTTTTGAAAGCAAATCACCCTTGACCCTCGACACTATATCCGTCTCAGATACATCTGCGCCGAAAGAAAATAAAGAAAGCCGTACTGAAAGGTCTACAACGCCGAACATTTCAAAAGTACTTCCGCCAACGGAAACAGCTGTTGGAGAGCGGGCTTCACTTTCCAATTCAACTGTAGAGGGCTTGGAAGATGTCCAAGAAAGGCTGCAAGACATAAGGGCGGTCCTTGTCAATCAGACCGTCAGAACAGCCGCAGAGAACAGGTCATGCGTACAGGCCATCGACTATATTATTAAGGTAAGCTGCAATTCCATTTTTATCATCTCCAAGCTCAACTGCGACAAGGTCATGAAAAGGATCGAGGTTGTGCCAGAATAAAGTAAACAACGTCCAGATCAGCCCTTTGACATGAGAGTGGTCGCCGGCACCATTTTAGTGTAGTTTTGCGAGCAGGTAGTATCACCAGTCTACTCAAGCTGATCGACGATATCATGTTGCTGAACAAAGTTCTGAAAGGCCCCGCTTGTAGATAAGAAAGAAAGTATTAGTCTCAATCTACCCTACAGGTTCCTCAACCTCATGCCATAGAATCCTCCCCAACCTTCCT
>NW_022194807.1:46146-115948 GCF_900067095.1 Fusarium proliferatum ET1 | reverse complement strand
GGCAACAATCGACCATCGCTCCACCCCGACAAGACCTCCGTGTCTTCATCCGTCTAGAAGCCGGAGCTCCGGCCAGGGCCCACAGTGGCTACGCAATCCGGACCCTGATCCGGGAAAAACTCGGCGCCGTCTCAGACAAGATTCGACAGGTGTTTGAAGTCAGATCAGGATGGGCCATCCTGGCTGCCGACCTCGAAACGCGCGACTTTCTCGTAGAGAAGCGGGCCGAGTGGGCGGCTGAGCTGGGAGCTATGGCAGTAGAAACGAACAAGGAATGGCACACTTATGTGGTCTCACACTTTCCCAGAAGACTGACCGACTTTCGCGGCAATGAGGTGGATAGTGACAGCGTTGTCAGCGATGAGATAGAAATCCAGACAGGGCTCAAGCCCGTTGATATACGTACTGGGAGACAATTCTCGGATAATCCCTTGACCAAGACTCTACTTGTGTCCTTTCTCAAGCCCACCAAGAGATTCTGGTCCCTCTTTGGCAGCCGTGCAGCCAGACTCATAGACAAAACCGTCCAACCTAAACAGTGCGAAACGTGCTGGGACTACCACTTTGCCCGCAACTGCCGTAGACAGCCAGTCTGCCGACGCTGTGGCAAGACTGACCATATCGCAGACGGCTGTGCTGCACCAGAACAGTGCGTCAACTGCTTAGGGCCCCACGACGCCAGCCTTCGTAAGTGCCCAGCTCGGCCGAAGAAAGTGCGCGGCGTCCTTCGCCGGCTTACCAAAGAACAACGAGAACATGTCCGAATGGTGGGCGCGGAAACATACCGACAACGATATTCAGAAACACAGCTAGAGACGCATATGGAATCCCAACAAGGAGCGTCTGAACTGCGAAGGGGCGACATCGGACTAGATGAACAGCCAGACGCTCACGCTCCGAGTCCAGCTGCATCGGGAGCACCCTCGTGCATCATGGTGGCCACAGCTCCCCGGGCTACCTACGAAGCAGAGGAGGAGCCTGAACACCATGGACTAAGCTCACCGAAGAAGAAGCGTCGTATAATTCTGACAAGCCGTACTCATGACTATGACCAGGAATAGGTACTCGCAGACACGAAAGAACGACAAGAAGCCTCTCAAGGTCTTCCAGGCCAACGTCGGCAAGATCCCTCCGGCCCACGACTGCGCCCTGGCGCTAGCCGACTCAGAACGATATGACATTGTACTCCTGCAGGAGCCGTGGACAGCTCATACTAAAGCCCGCTGCCTAACCAAGACACATCCTGCGTACGACACGTTCACGCCAGTCGACATGTGGAACAGCAACGACACTCGGCCTAGAGTGATGACATATGTTCGACGAGACCCAAGACTTCTGGCTGACCAGATTCGCCCCTTTGAGACACGTGACATTCTTTGGATCACAGTCAACGGCATGACGATAGCCAACTTTTATCGCCAGAACGACGAGAAGGACGCCTTGAACACGCTACTTCGATGGCCTGTGCCGGAGCGCTGCCTCGTCGCTGGCGATTTCAATGCCAGACACCATAGTTGGCAGACGGGCCAAGCTACGAATCGCGGCCAAGAAATTGCAGACTGGACGTCAGAGAACGACCTCAACCTTCTCAATACTCTAGACATACCGACAAATCCGCACGGCAACACAATCGATCTTGCATTCACCAACCTGCCGCTGGCCGAAACTACTGTCGAGGACCACCTCGCCACTAGCTCCGACCATTTCACACTCAGCTTGACCTTCCCTGATATTAGATCGACTCCGATGCAGCCGGCCAAGATCCGAGTGACGACGGAAGACGAGCTCAAACGATTCGTCGAGATCGTAGAACTTGGAACCACGGAAATCCCCCTGACACACTCGACCCCTGCGGAACTAGACGAGCTTACGTTGGCACTCGTAAATCTACTAACATCAGCAGCAAAAGCATCTGGCCGGCCTGCACGCAAAGGTGGACGTCCAGCTCCCTGGTGGACGGAGGAGTGCGCCGACGCCGCGGCTACTTTTCGAGCCATCAGACGTAGCTACCCTCTGGGCTTCAACCAAGATGTCCAGATGGCCAAGCGAGACTTTCACCGTGTAGTTCGTCGTGCTAAAAGGAAGTATTGGCGGAACCTCATCGATAGCTTCTCCAGCAGCAGCGCTGTTTTCAAAGCTGTCCGGTGGCTGAAATCCCCTGGAGCCTTTCAGCCTCCACCGCTACAAGTCGACAATGTTGTCTATGAGACCCAGATAGACAAAGCCAATGCACTCCGACAGGCTACGTTAGAACGAAGAACTGCAGAGGACGACATTGCAAACCCTTGGACGCCTGTCACTCCTCGTAGACCGATACCGTTCCCTTCAGAGATCTCCATGGAAGAGGCGCAGTATGCAACCCTGAGCACAGGCAACACGTCCCCGGGATCGGACAACATCACAGTCAAACTTCTCGAGACAGTATGGCATATCATCGGGACACACATCCGCCGTCTCTTCGCAAGATGCCTTGCAACAGGCCATCATCCAAAAGTATTCAAGGAAGCGGAGGTGGTCATGATCGCAAAACCGGGGCGCAGAGACCTCACAGAACCACGAGCATGGCGACCAATCTCACTGCTCTCTTGTCTCGGCAAGGGACTCGAGCGGCTGATCGCACGCCGTCTGGCCTGGGCAACGGTGCACTTCAGCGTCCTTCACCCACAGCAAACGGGGGCGTTGCCCAAGAGGTCGGCAACAGACCTGGTGACAGCCCTGATACATGACATCGAAGAAGCGTTTGCGAGCAAGAAAGTGGCGACTCTAGTCACAATGGATATCCAGGGTGCTTTCGATAGCGTCATGTGCAATAGGCTCGTCCTGCGTCTTCGCGAACAGGGCTGGCCTAACCATTTGGCTCGCTGGGCTGGCTCCTTCATGAGCGGCCGGTCTGCGCGTGTCAGGTACCAAGACACCGTCACGCCCTCTTCTCCCCTACAGTGCGGCCTCCCTCAGGGGTCGCCGGTATCGCCGATTCTCTTTCTGCTCTACACTGAGCCAATCTATCGACTGGGCAATCCCCGGGGTCGCTTCGGCTATGCAGACGACACGGCCATCCTGTCCATAGCCGACACGTTAGACGAGACTACTGCTATGGCATCCAGCTCCATCGCCGAGATGGTGCGATGGGGCGCAGCGAACGGCGTTTCCTTTGACACGAAGAAGACCGAAGTCATGCACTTCTCCCGTAGCAAGCTCAGGACTGCTCCAGCAGTACGCCACGGCGATGCAGAGAAGCACCCCGAATCAGCTCTGCGCTGGCTTGGCATCTGGCTGGATAGCAGGCTATCGTTCAGGCTCCACGTCGAGAAGTGGGCGGCTAAAGCGAAGACAGTAGCCTATCATTTACGGGGTCTCACTAACACGATACACGGCCCTCTACCGAGCGCCGTTCGAAGTGCTGTCAGAGCATGTGTCGAGCCAGTGCTACTTCACGGCTTGGAGGCGTGGTATCCAGGCAGCACTAGGCCGCGATGGAATCAGCCCACAAAGGAACTACCGTCGAGCAATCAGCATCTCATACAAATAATGAACAAAGCCATGAATCAGGCCATGAGAGCGATACTACCTGTCTGGAAGACGACTCCCACCGCCATCCTACATAGGGAAAGCGGTATACCACCAATTGACCAATTGCTCGAAGCAAAGCGACTAAGATTCGCCGCACGACTTAAATCGCTAGACGAGGCTCACCCTCTGGCGGGCCGAACGCGCCCGCGTCGACCGCCTGACCGACCTACCTACCACGACCTCATCAAACGAAGATACCAAATACAGACAAAAAGTGTCTTCAGGACACGTCTCCGACGCACCGACGAGCTGCTTGCGCCCTGCGAGCGGCCAAAACTCGTCCAGCGATGCTTCCATCAAGAACAGATGCCTCCACTCCAGATGGCGTCAAAAGAGAAATCGACCGGCGCCTTCCTCCACTGGGTTGAGAGACTCGACCCGCTCACCTTGGTCGTATACTCAGATGGCTCTCTATCCTCGGAAGGAGCTGCAAGCTACGGCTTCACCATTCATCAGAACAATGTCCCCATCTTCGATGGATCAGGTCGCCTTGGGCCTGCCGAGGTCTTCGACGCTGAAGCTACTGGGGCATTAGAGGGCCTCAAAGCTGCCCTGAACCTGCAAGGGTCAGCAGCGCAAACCATTTTCATCTGTCTAGATAACCTCGCGGCCGCCACGTGCCTGCGAGGCACGCCCTCCGACTCCTCTCAAGACGTCTTTCTCGAGTTTCAGGCTCTAGCGGCATCGCACGGAGCCACACAAGTACTCTGGGTCCCAGGACACTCCTCTATCCCTGGCAATGAACAGGCCGATAAACTGGCAAAAGCAGCGTCATCACTCCTCGAACCTGAAGGTGCTCAACCAACGCTGGCTTACCTACGACGGATCGCGAGACAAAAACCAAAAGAAGCATTCGAGACGTGGTGGTCTACCTCCGCTCCTGAGCAATACAAGAGACTCAACCTCAAGGCGACTACAGGCTGCCCACCAGAGCTGACGCTCCCGCGCGCAGCCTTACACCACTTGCTGGCAGCGAGGTCCCTCCACGGGGACTTCGCCGCGTATCACGAGAGGTTCGACCACGGCGATGCGCGCCTGGTCTGCTCATGCGGCCGACGCAAAGCACCGGATCATATCTTCTACTGCAGAAAGGTACCGCAGCGTCATCGGATGAGGCTAGCACCCTCACCGAATGCAGCAGTCAATCTAGCAATAGGAAGAGACTTTACCAAGTTTATCGATCTGTCTAAAGACAGCGCGTTCTTTGGGAAAATTTGCCCTCGCTACTAGGCGCCCACGACTTGAGAAGCACTCGCGACTCTCTTTCTTTCTCTACCATCGACGTATTTCCTTGTTACCTTTCCTTTCTCTCTCATATACTCACGGCCAGATGAAGGGCGGGCCAACGCCCCTCATTTGGCCGCGACTACCTTGAGGCAGTTTCAAGCTGCCGCATGCACAGGCTGATCTCAGCCTCCCTGATATCAGGCTCCAAAAGCGGCTGTAATGTCCCGGCTGCGCCTTGTCATCCCGCTGACGGGTAACAAGCTCGATAGGATGCGCCATTTGTGCCGATGAGATGCTGGATAGAGTGTGTTTGGTCTACTAACGCGGTTGCAAAAATTGGAATCTGAGGGAAGACTAATTTCGCGTCGCGAATGACTAATCGCCCTTGTAGCCAATGGTATTTCTGTAATTAGCTTATAGATAGATCCCCAATTCTCTAGCTCAGCACGTCCTGTGCCCCAGCAGGGGACTCTCGGGGCCTACGGCCCCCCGGACGAAAAATATACATAACATAACATAACATATCTGTCTTTATTGAGCGACTTGACCGCCCGCATACTATTAGCTTTGTTCTTGGACTGCAAGTAAACGGCTAATAGTTTAACTTAGGACAGAATAAATGAAAGACAGGCTTATATAGGTTTTCAAAACTTGCTTCTCAAGTGTGACTTAAACTACTGAGCTCACACAACACAACGGTAGGTTTTCAATTTACTGCTAGCTTGAGCTTTGGTACATGACAGTGCAAGCATGACTAAGTTGGCTGATAAAATGTACTACTCCAAAATAGGAAATGTAACGTTTAGCTATATTGGATAACATGCCATGACTACAATATTAATCGAGATTGAATAAAGCTAGACTCAGAAAGCTAATTCGAGCCTCGGAAAGGGGATCGCATTTTAATGTAGCCGAAAAACGTGTTGGTGGCTTTGAAGCCCAGGTCGAATTTGCCTACTGGAATGGCGCGTCCGCTCACAGTACTTAATAATTGGCACTGTCAAACTCTCTCCACTTCCCGCGTTTACGCCCCAAACTTCCAGGCAGCAGCGGTATTTTTAAACACTTCATTGACTCAATCGCAAATTGCTTTCACGCATCAGTAAGGCAGCCGATTTCGCAATAGTCATTTTTCTTACATCTCTCCTCATGGGTCTTCCCTTTTCAGCATTTCTACAGTCATCATGAGCCAAGAGCTAAATGACAAGCAGTTTTACCAAGCTTCGGCCCCATTATTAACGATCGAAAGGAAAGCATTTATCAATGCTACATGGAAGTCTTCCAAAGCCTTCAACGAATTTGAATTGTCAGGCTACTTTAGGTTCCTTGAAACAGAGCGAACAAGTAAGACTAGGGTCGACGATCCCGCATACTCTCACCTTTGTTTTAAACACATTTTCGACATTCAAAGTATTCTCTACGAAAACCTCAATGAACCTCCGCTACGCCTACAAGACTTAGTCCAAAGAAGCTTAGTCTTGTGGGAACTAGAGCTCGAAGTCGTTCAGGACTTAATCATTCTCGTTATTAAGTTAACATTTATGGTTCGGGCCGAGTTCCCAAACTCCTACTCGCATCCTTCGCCATTCCAAATGCAGATGCAAGACAACCAAAGCCTTAAAGACACGCTTAGGGAGTTGCAAAATGTGCCACCTTTACAGAATTTGGGTACACAAAATGAGCTGCCGTCGTGGTTTAATGTTATTGATCTGGAGAAAAAGGCTAACCTGAGAATTGGTTGGACTGACCATCTTGATGAACATCTGACTTTCCAAAGTGGAACTCTTGTGATATTTCGACATATCGCAGTCCTCATGTATATGAGAGAATCAGGAATCTTGTGAGTCTGGGCGCATAATGTCATGCTACGGGGAAGAAAATGCTAATTTTGCAGAACCAGCAATATTTTTTCTTCAGAATTCCTAACAGAAACACAGCGGTCACTCCTGTCATTTTTCCCCTCAACCGAACGCAAATACGGGGCCGGGGACTACCTTGACTGGTTTCAGAATCACGGGCCTGTTGAGGACTGGCAGAGATTACTCACAAGACACGATCGAACTTCTCACCTTACTCGATCTTATGAAGACTTTCCTTTCTGGCATCGCAGGCTTTTGTTCCTTCTCAATATCTCTAAAAATCAAGAAAGTTGGAACATCAAGAGGCTGTGGCACGATGATCGTGATCAGATTCTATGGTGGACTAGATGGGGTTCCATTACATTCATATTCTTATTTGCCCTATTTGGGCTCACGAAGTCAATCATGGGTATCGTTCTGGCTGTCCATGCATTTCGCACTTGATATGAGGGTCAAGTTTAGAATGGTGGTGGTGTCCCGGGGTATTTTGTACGGCCACAAGCGTCAGAATCTGAATCTTATGATTTTGGGTCCTCGAGAGGCTAGTGAAACATTGTCGTTTGAACACTCATCTGTTGTCAAATTACAATTTGCGATCAATAGTGCCAGGGATGTGCAGGAGACGGGCAGTAGTTGCGACAAAGTGATGGTGGTGGGCTAATGATTATCCGGCACGCCGTTCAGGCCATATGTTCAACTGACTCCCTGCTACGGATGGACACAATTTTCAGGTGCGGACATTAATGCGTATGTCCCAATAGCGATTAAGGTTCGAGACGGGGAATAGTACTTCCTCATTGTTTGTGACTTTATTCCTAAAGGACATCTGGAAGTCAAGAATAAGTTTTTTCATGTCACTAGGTTCTTGGACGTGCCGCTCAACCTCAAGAATTAGTTGTCGGCAGGAGTTCTTGTTGAGTTTTCAGATATTGTGCGTAGGCAAACTCGACTTAGGGTTCAAAGCCACCAGCAGAAAGTGTACAGCTGGAGCCGTTTATGAGTCTCGCTCGCTATTTGCCACTGCTAGATCGCAAAATGGTCTTTGTAGCCCTATATCTTGATGACTTGGAGGTACTTCCAAAGTATTCACTGGCAGGACTACGTGAGTTCAATTGATAATTACTTAAATCACCGTAGTTCTTATAACAAACTCCTCTTGCGGTATTTCTCCACACGATTTGCAAACTACCTGTATTTGGATAACTCGTCCATGGTTCCAAGCTTCTCTTCGAAACAAGACCTAACCTTGTTCTCATGTCCCCAGGCGGCTTCACTTCCAGCCTTTAACATTTCCCCTTCTTTACTATGGCGATAAGTCTCGATCTTCGCCAACTGTACTAGGTGATGCGGGATATTCGGTACTGAAGGCGAAATGAAATTTAGCTATACCTCGATCTCTGCACGACTCTTCAGCACCGTTTCTGATTCTTGTTTTGGCTCCCTCGAATTTGAATTTTCCCATTAACTACCTGCGATCCTCAAGAATTCTGACCAAAATATTGAACAAGGTTTCGCGTGAACAAATAACTTCCAAGACTTTTGAAGCTTTATCCACATACACATTCATAGCAGAAAAGGAGTACTACTGCACCCAGATATCAGCAAGCTTTTCATCCATCTTTTCGGTAGCCCATTGCTCAGTGATTATCCCCAGGATCTTTTCTATTTCCCCTCTGTCTGAGATGTTCTTCCACGATTATGCAAGAATGTGAGAATGAGTTCTTGTATCCTGAGCTGGCGCTGTGCTTCGGCTATCATCGTCGCAGGCTTAATCTTTTGTTTCCTTATCTCCACGCACCGCGCCTTTGATAGCCAATTGGCAATCCTGCTTTCATGATTCCCTGCTAACTCGATCGGAGACTGTCCGGTGTTATTGAGTTGATCCTCTTGGGCATCATCTTTCCATAATATCTGGAATGAATCAAGACGGCCCTCAGCTGCAGCAAGGTGTAGGACGTTGTTGCCATCCTGCATGGAAATCATACCACTTTTCATCGATAAAATGTTGGAGTATGTCAACGCGTTCTGGATGTTTGTCAGGACCGAAGATAAACCAATCAATTCGATTGGGATATAATCCACCATAGGCACTGGCGTCATTGCAATACCAGTCATTGGTCTCATTGGGATATAGTTTTTTCATTTAGCGAAGAACATGAACGCAGCCGTTCGTGACAGCAGTTCCACAGGCATGGATGACTTGGTCCTCTGTCAACCGCTGTATGTTATCATCAACACACAGATATTCGACGGACGATTTATGTCTGCACTCTACGGTAGCAGTCAAAGTACCGATGTGCTCAGACCTGGCCGCCATGGTGACCGGATTGTAGGCTTCGACGTCTATGAAGTGCTCCACGCTCGTTCCTAGGGCTCGCATATCATCAACTCCACCATGATAAGCCATCCAGGTATATGCCCAGCATCTATCGTCCAGCTTCAATTCTGCACCAGGTTTCGGATCCCGGCCAAAGCATGCCGCAGTCAAAAATGCGTTGCGTTTTCGACCCTTGTCCGAAGCGAGATCTTCAATACTGGACAAATAAAAATATTTGGATGCACCATAGCGGCGTCGTGCCATAAACGCTATTGCCACAGCTTCTTTCCACGACGGTCCCCCACGATCCGAACTGTTCTGCAACTTGGCCAGGATTTCGTCAACTACTAGATAGGCTTGGCCATCAAAAAGATATAAGAATCTTTGAAAAATCCAATATGGGTTCATGCACGGTCGCGCAGATGTGTCTGGTTTTGATGTATAATAGCAGTTCGAAAAAAACTGTTCCGCATAGCTGCGTATATACGTATATGTCACGTTCATACACGGTGGCGAGGTTGCCCAAGTCAAGATAATTGAAGATACGGTCCCAAGCCTCCTGAGATAGCGCAAAGATTCCAGATATCTTGGGAAGTAAACTTACGGTATTCATTGAAGTTCATGTTGGTAAACTCATGGATCAGCAATTGAGTATACTGTCTCTACGATACAGTAAACCTAGCAAAAATTTGTATCGGTCTGATTGGGCAGGAAACCACGGATTAATCGACCCCCCACAGCCAATCGTAAAACGGGTGCCAGGAAGAAACATAACCCACAGCATCTGCCTGCTCCACTATGCCCCCAACCCCCAACAGGCTGCAATGGTGCTTACTAGACGATCATCCCTGGAGAATCGAATTTGAGTTTGACTGTGTAGCAGCATTACTAGCCCTTTGATCTGCGACCGATACAGGATGATAAGGCGCGACACTAAGAAAAGCAAAATTATGATTGAATTGGGGATCCGACATCGTCACCAATCCTACACCTGTTGGTGTTCCGATTTTCGACCTTGACAAGGCTTGTCAGCTTGAATGCAAAAAGATTGACGATCGAAGCTCCTGGTTCTTCCCCATCAGAACCCATTGGCACTAGTGCTGTGCACTAGCTCTTTTCTGGTGATGCTAACGGCAGCCACGGAATTTCTCAACCGTGTTCCGAAAGCCTGCGGTGCTTCTCTCGGGTGCAAGACGAAAGGAGTTGATAGCGCTTCCCAGGCAGCCATGTACAATTGAAATAACGTCATCTTCAACCACTATAATATCAACGAATAAATGAGCCGCCAATTACAATTCCGAAATAAACTTTGATCGAACTAGATTCGAAAATTGCTTAGTATTCATGTGATTATGGACCATCAACTTTTCTGCTCTCTTTCTGCGGTCTCTACTTGTTACGCATCCGTTCTTAGCTTGTGGCGCACTCTGTTGAGGTTTGTCCCTCAGCTGGCAAAATCAAATGGAGACTTCGGTAAATTTAGTGTTAGTATTCGAGGATATGATCCGGTATGACAAAAACCAAAATTTGAGTAACGTAAATGCTCGGATTTGCACTTGATAGCTCGTGGACCACGACGCAGACGTCATTAACAGTCTGATACCCTATAGCGGCCTTCCTATGCCTAAATGGCTATGGGTATAATGACCATCTACTGCGAGGTACGGAGTACATATTGGCCAGCTGTGATACACACCGTCAGGAAGACCTTGAACATCATAAGGTTAGTCTTTCCACCTTCAATGGCGCATTTGAAAAGTTTTCATACATCGGCATCCATGCAGCAGCCCGGTCTTCTTCCTTCCGTCCATGCGACCAATCGACGACCAATGTGGGTCTGTCAATGCTATGCTGGCCGCGAACACTTCACCCATGCGCGGACCCATGTTGATAGTTCACCTCGTGGTTTTACCCGTATCTATCGGGTTCTTCACAATTCTGACAGTTTGGAAACTCATTCCAAGAAAAGGAGACAACAGATTTGCTTCTCAAGGCGTTGATTGGAGTTTGCAGAATGATCGAAGAGTGGGAGAGAAGATTGGCAAGTAACATCCAAGTCACTGATCGATCAATCTAATCTGCTGCAGTTAGTAAGCGCTGTCACCATTGTGCTCCTCAGTTCACAAATCCAACCACTATAGCTATTCCTTATCAGTCTTAGTATCCGAGTGAAACTGGGTCAGACGTTCTATTTAATTCACGGACCGCCCTAACCGGAGGCTTGTTGAACTACCGGATGCTTGCCAAGACACCCGCGTCACAGGACCAGACAAGCATGCGGATGCGAGCTGTTTATTCGAACCGGTTTATTCGAACCGGCTTATCCGTGCCTAACGAGGCAGGGATGACTAACCTTTTTGGGGCTAGACCCCACGGGGCTGCTCGTTTTGTGCTAGCTGAAAGGAGAGCATGGCCGTCTTTGTTGCATACAGTGGAGTATCGATCTAAAGTAGGCGTCTAATAAAAATAAAGAGTTCAAGGTTGAGCCTTGTCGGGGTCTGGGACACGCTGCCATGTCGGAAGGAAATGAGAAACAAGGCAAAATCGACAGTGTCCCCCACGGCCGGCACATTAACGGCCTATATCCCTGCACCACCCCTCTTAGAATCGCGCGTCAGCCGCGATGTCAGAAGCAGGCACGCATCTGGGTAATCTATGTAGTGCGCGAAAACACGCTCCTTGCCCAAGTCTGAGGGGGCCAAAGATCTTTCAAAGAGAAAGGCTGCGCTCGTACAACAGCACTCTACAACTCAGTGTACGTTTTAATTAGCTTGAGATGTGTGACGGCTGCCTAAATAGGGTGACTTCCCGAGCGGAATGGTGGCTGGGAAGCGGAAGCCTCGAATCTCGATGATGCAGCTCCATAACCATATCCCGCAGATCCGGCGCAGGAAGACTTCCGAGATAGCACGTCCCCACAGGGACTCATTTGCGTGATTAAAATTGAGCTTGTGGTGCGACTGACTCAGGGCCCGGTTGCAAAGGTTAACTTTACGCGTCAGTCAATGAACTAAGGAAAGTGTCTTAATTGAAACATTCAACGGTTTATACTGCTGCATTGATCAACTCATCAGGGCGAGTCATGCGACATGATTGATTTCAAAAGCTGCGATCGCTCATTCTGGCAAGAGTCTGATTGAAAAAGACAGTAGCGAGAAACCAAGGGACATGAGCAGTCTGGCTATTGAGGCTGGTCTGTCTCCTTTCACCCTAAAAAGGTTAGTTAATCTATAGATACATGACCTCCCGTTTCGCTTTGACGCCATGATTAGACCCATGAATGCCGATGCTTCGCAGACATTTCGTTCACAACCATGAGGGACGGACTCTGATCCCTGCTATTCCCTGCCTCGGTTTCACAGCACTAAATTAGGTCCCAAGCTGCCGGAGACTTCGTTGATTGTTGATTGGGTCGGGAAGTGCCAACTGCGTAATACCCAGCCTTTCGGCCATTCTCGTCGAATGAACTGAAGTAACCGGTGCCATCATACTGATCTTGTTATATGTACCAAGACAGGGCCGATACAAGCAAGATCCTGTTGAATCGAGTTGACTGCCACGGGAGCTGGAGTTGTCACTTTCGGATTAAACCATCTGCAAATATCTCAAGTTTCTTTACTCTTACCAATCGCCTTTATCATGTCTCCACTGCTCGGCCTGGTAGCTTAATAAAGTTAGATTCTTTCCTGTGCGGTATCAGGTGAAGCCCGTGAGCAAAGTGTCGACACAGATCGCGCTTCTTGATGCTCGGGCAATTGCCTCGAAGGGGTAATGATTTGGGTGGGTGAATTTATCATATTCATAACGAGGGCATCGCTCGCGACTTCTTGGCTGTAGGCAGGGGTTTCATAATCCATGACAGCAGGCAAAATGCTGTTGGTGATCGATACTGAGTATTGCTTTCTGAACCAACAGAACGAGAGGCAGACGTCCCGACAGTATGGCTCACGGGGGGGTACTGAATGAGCAATACATTATAAGAAGAAAAACAGCGCCAGACAGGAGGGCAGAGTAAAGTTGTTGACACTGTCAGAAATCGAGTTTTTCTCGTTTTCCCCTCGTTTCTTTTCAATAAGTTTAGTTTCGCGACACTCATTACATCGCAGCTCATCATTTAGCTCCCAAGATGGACTGTGATTTCTCACAGCAGCAAGGGCTGTTCATACATCCACACCCCAGCACTACCCAACCCTTCGACCCATCTGGCTCAGCTCCTCTACCGCACTCAATTGCTGTCGCCGATTTATCAGCGCCTCCATTGCAAGATACAGCACAGACTATGCCCTTCCCACATCTGGGTAGTTCCGCCCTTCCCGCTCAAAACATTCTTTTCTACAATGTGGTACCGGAGCCTACTCTGAGTTTCTGTCCTTGGGGTTATCGACGTTGTCCAGGCCACGACTGGTGTCGTGTCTTACACCCTCTACAAAGCTCCATCGACTATGGCTCCATAAATCACTCGATCTCGGACAAAACCCTGTTCACGTCCACCCAAGGCACCTTTGACCAGCAATCCCTTCAAGCAAGTCCACCTGTAGACGCAAATATCTACTCATATGAATATACCATGAGATGTCTGTTGCCTAGCGAGCGATTCATCTTCGAAGAGAGACTTAAAGACACATCATGGGAAAATATCCTAAGAGAGTATAATCGACGCTGGACCCCAGTTGGCCATGACACCGCGCTCATGAAAAGGCTGCAAAAATTACGGAAAAAATATCCTGTCATCAATCATATCCTCCCATCAAGGACAGGAACCACTGAACGGTCAGGACATAATGCACATGCGGTTGGAATCCCATGTCCTAGTTGCGGACTGTAGGATCAATAATGTCGTTGAATTAAGATGAAGAATTTAGAGTAATTGTACTACAATTAATTGTAATAATGGCCAACTGCAGCTGTGCGTTTTACTTATGGTGCATGTATCTACAGCTTGGTGAAAGGGCGAATCAGATCTGAGCCTTTCGTTCTTTCTTTCTTTCTTTCTTTCTTTCTTTTTTTTTTTTTGAGATGCTCCTTCTTTTTCCTGGCTTCCATAATACCTATGGCAAGTCAAGTCACAAAAGAGGAGAAGATTGCCGTTTCGCACTTGTAGATGGAAGAGCGCTTATATCTTGGTGCCGAAGATTCCTATTGAACAATTCTTTTGATATGGACTTTAAAATAACCTATAGGGACATGTATATCTGTCGCAAGGTATCATCTAAGCTGGCTCAGGACCAAAATAGATCGATATTGATGATTGTGCTAACACCGGCCAACCCTTATAGTTTTGAGGGGAGCACTGGAATATCGTCCGGGTTTCTGAACGCACGTAGACTGTTCATAAATGCTTCCCACGATTCGTCAGAGGTGATAGGTGCTATCACGTACTCGTCTATATCAGATTGGGAAGCAGATTCGGATCTGATCTGGGCGAGGACGGCATTGTAAGACTCAGAAGCTCGAGAGGGTGCATATACCTGCGCCGCTCGCACAGGCGCAGGCATAGGATCCAAATCCTCACACAAGCAGATTCGCTCATACAACAACAGCACATCCAACGAAAGCCCTGCGCTCTCGGCAGCCTCGTAGGCCATGCGATGCCCAATTGCTTCGGCCAGCGATCGGCATCGAGGTAGAATGTGACGATCAAATGCAGCGCCACGATGTTCTTCATAACCCCCGACTCTCTCAAGCCGCGTTTTCATGTCTGCCAGTAACTCTTCCTCGCGTTGGGCCACGCGAGACGTTCTGTTTCGTGCCTGTGGGAGATCTAATTTCCCTCCCAGAAACTCTGACATGAAGCCTATGAACGGAAATGGTCAGCTTACATCTACAATCAAGGCAAATGCCTGCAGACAACTGCCGATGGTACATACGAATGCACAACACCAATGTATCACCTTCGGCAATTGAATTTCCGTGAAACGTTAGATCCAGCTCGCTTATCTGATTGTACGCGAAAAGACCTTGCCACCCGCATCTTTCGCCAAGAGACCTCAGGACTTGAGAGGCTCTCACTACGGTCGCCTTGAAAATGGTGGCAAGGGCGTGCTGCATGGGGTCAGTTAGATCAGGACACATGTTTATGGTCCAATGAGCGAATGCATGCAAGACCTTCCCCTGAACCCATCCCTCGACAATAGGCTGTTGTTGAGTAGTGAAACTCATAATCTTCTTTCTTGCTTGCACATCGGTGGCTGTGATAGTCCTTCTTTCGCTATAAACAGCAGCTATACGTGTGCTGACCTTGATAGCCGAAATGCCCATGATGGAGAGAGACAGCGTTCCAGCTGCTATACGCCAGATCTGTCGTAGAAACTCAACACGGTCGTTCTTTGGTTTCGAAGAGGAGCTAAGTAACGCCGATGAGGGCAGATCCACATGATCAAAAGTTGTCAGAGAGTGGTCCAGCGGTTTCGTACCCGGTCTTGTAGGAAGAATACGTGATGTAATCCCGGGCCTCATTCCCCTTGCATCGCTGAGGAACACAATGAAGGGTTTCACGCCATGACTCTCGCCGTCAATCATGAGCCGAGCGAACACTATGGCGACGCGAGGCATTTCGCAGTACGGTGTTGTCGGAGGCATCGCTTTTGAAGCCCCTGCATGAGGAGTATCCAAGTCGTAGGAGCCGTCCGGCAGCAGCGTTGCAGTTGTTTCCAGGTTGCGAGCATCCAAGCCATGACTAACCTCGGTCAACATGAATTCACCACAAACATCAAAGTTCAAGAGTTTATCGAGTAAGTCTTGCAGATCGGGGCGCTTTTTGACGAAAGAGCAGAGAGTTCCGATGCAAAGGTTTATGTGTATCGCTGCGATGATGAATGCGGTCATGTCGCGGGCAGCAATCACTCCATTGGCTTATTCAGCATGGCTCCAGAGCATGCTAAGGACTATCAGACTCACGGTCAAAATGGAAATTCCAGAATTTGGGGGTCAGGTCCTCGATGTCATGTTGTGTCAGACCTGCCGAGTAACTTAGTGATGCTCTCTAATCAAGACTATGCACGCACCGCTGTGACGACACATGGATCTTGCTCTCTCGTAATGTATGGCTATGTCTTGTTTGGAGGCGGGGGCCACAAGGTCATGGTCGCGGCGCCAAATGTCCTGCGTAAGGATTGCTTTGGATTGAAACATGCTAGAAGCCCGCTGTCTTAGATGACTTGATGGTAGCTGTAATGAGTGTATGCAGAGAACAATACACGTCCAATATTGCCAGAGATAGACAATGGTTACTTTAGGTATCTAGTTGCTCTTATAGGAAGCAAAACAGTATTTCTGCGCCGCCTACCGAAGAATCGTGCGCACTCGTCTGACAATTGTGAGAGTCTTGATAAGATGGATCAGTGTGTGAGAATACAGGTCCACTTTCCATCACAGTAGTGAATCATGTGGACTTTTGTCAGGTAGGGATCTCAGTAATGGGATGCTGGGGCCAATGTCGTTGAAGCATATACTCCGTAGCGCTGCTACTCAAGGGATTGGGCTAAAAGAATACAGACCATAAATGCTGGCGAGCCTGTAGACATTGCCAAGGCTAATCTGCCATTCTTGGTAATCCGATTGGTGGATTTATTGAAGCCCGTGGCGCCCAGTCGCCTGTGCGTCAGTAGGCTCAGCTCGTCATTAGAATTTTCACGGCAGTCGCGCTGCCTTCAAGGATCAGTGCAGGCCATAACATAGCGCGGGTTCACAACGATGTGATCTGTGGAGACGACAGCTTCGGTCTGACTGATTCTGTAGTCCCGTTACTCCTCATGGTAATGCTAGGGAATCCGAACTGCATATGGTATCGCATTCTACAGTAATGAGCACCGCCGTTACCTTCCGCTCTGAAACAATGCGCTCTTTGTGAAATCTCGGGTGGGGTTACCTCAGTACATGGGTATACTTCGGAAGCCGAGTTTTATCGGCAATTTGCTGGCTTGTGGGTACACAAGCAATTTTTGGCTGGGCGAACCAAGTACTTTGAAGTACCGCTGCTGCCTGGAATTACTGGGCTAGAATCCTGAGAAGTGGGGACAGACTTACAGTGCAAGTCTTGAAGTACTGTCGCTTATCGATAAAGTAAGTACATCACTATAGCCGCTTTTGGTGTGACGATGGTTGTACACAGTCTATATAGCTACTTATGCTTGATATGTGGGGCTTTGCTTTACAAATAAGAGTTACTGTCAGAGAGGAAAGTAAGGGTGCTCGATACTGTAAACGTTGTATTTCACAATCCGTTTTCTTTTTTCTACTTTTTCTCTTTTTGGCTAAGTACAACGCAGCCTAAAATCCTGCCCTTGATGAGTCTTTTCGTTTGTAAAGGTTATCTTCAGTTGCCTTGTCAGTACGCAAAATCCTGTTTCGGAGCGCCGAGAATACGACCTTAGAAACTCTTTCCCTGGAGTTATTTCCACGAGTCACTTTGAACCGGCTACAAGTATCTCACACAAATGTAATGGATAAATACTCGCTCAGGTCAGCTTGGCACACTTAAGAATCTAGTGGCTTCTACCCAGCCCTCTAATCCCACCTCTCCCCTAAAGAGTGACCGTTTAAAAATAGCAGTCTTACTTACAGCATGTAAAAGATAGAGCCTCAAGTGGTGGCATACCTGGCTGTGTCAACAGTCAGCTTGTATTTCTGCCAGAACTTACAACTAATCTGCGTAAAAGGGACACACAAATACAAGCCTCGACATTTAGCCCGCTCTCAAGGAAGTTGCCGGGTCTGCGGCTCCCTTGTTGGATCATCTGTATTATTTTGCATAAATGCGGACGCACGGTAGCCATCATAGTCAGCTGAAGCGCACCTGGTCCTGAGGTTATCAAGTACAGGCGATCTTGGTAATAAGTCGGCGCATCACTTGATACTCTCCACTCCAAATCGAGGCTAACCACTATGAAATCGTTTTCCCCTTTCTTTCGACCTGGGCTGAGGGCCGCCGCTTATGCTGCCTTCTCCCAACTCTCGCAGTCTGAACGGGCAGTCCGAGAAGAGAGCCAGTTAAGCGTGTGCCGAGACACGTTAGAGGAGACCCTTTTAATTTTACACCCTGAATGTCACTTAGCATTGAAACTACAAGATGCTCTGGATGAGGTTCGGCGCCGATCTCTGGCTATGCTGTCGAAAGAAAATAGCGAGCAGCGTGGCAGTGACTCGGGTCCACACCAAGCACCGCATTCAACCAGAGATTATTGTGCATACAAGTACCTTGACAAAATATCGTGTACTCCAGATCGTTCTTACAGTGCACCGACGTCAAACATTGAGACGACTGTAATTGAGGATAACAATAACGCCATAGCAGCACCCGAAATCAGAGCTGCAAAGCCCGTGAATCGACCCGCGGTTTCGAATAACAACATTCGGAAACCCCCACATGCAGGCAAGAAGCACTTGCTAGAGGCCAGCATGCCCCCAGCAAAGCGACGAAAAGTGGGGCGCAACCATCTCAGATTAGATGCAGATGTATCAGATATTTCAATGTAGAAGGGGAGATGAATGCTACAGGAGGCTAGTCAGTTAACATTACAATATCACCTATCTTAGGGCACTAGATCTATGAAGAGATACTGTACAATGCCTTGCCATTTCTCATAATCATATTCTCGTGGCCAATGTGGTTACCTCGTTAAGAACCATTGGCATCGTACTAGTTGTGACTATCTATTTGACCCAGTTGGGCAGATCAATGTAGAAGAGGTAGCCAAAGTGACGATACCGGCACCACGCCTAGAGTCATCGATATCATGTTTTTAGATGGACATTGATGGGCTTCTGATCAATAAGTGAACAGGGATATGGACCCGATAGATTGCTGCGCTTTGTTGTCAGAAGGTTGTCACATGCCGCAAATAACAAGTGTGTTGGTGAGATGCATACAAGCTTTTTCCTACCTGACCTCCTGGGGTGGGTTCACTGACTGTCGCCGTTGGACTAAGTGTATTTAGGAATCTATCAGTTATTTTCGAGCTCCTTAACATACATAAGTATTACTGCTGTGATTTCGTAAAATTCTCTGTGTCATATTCTCTAGATAGAACGACAAAGCGGAGTTCACAAACAAGTAAGGCACACAGAAGTGGGATGTGTATGTGCAGTATGCTACTAAGAGGGCCAGGCAGGATCTCAGTCACCAAGAATATATTATGGGTATCAGAAGGATCGAAAAGATCACATTGCACTGGAAATGTGAACGACACGTCTTCGGCCAGCGTAGGACTCAAAGTATCTTCCTGGTAGTATATAAATCAAAGCACTGTTTTTCTAATTTTAACGCTCTTGCATTCGTTCAACAGAAAACCAAGAGGCGAGCACACACATATATTTATGCGGTATCATATGTTGCTGTCAAGTCAAAGCTGAAGCAAACAAACAATCTTACTACTATGCGTTGTGTCCCGATTCTTGCCTGCCTACTAGGACTCTCACTTGTCGCTGCCTTGCAAAAACCAGACGCAAGAACACCAGCAGGCTTCCTTAAAATAGGCCCTGGTGGTATTGACGCCATCGGAATTACTCCGAAGAACCTACTTGCTGGGACATCAGGCAATCCCAAAAGTCATATTTTGAACCGTCGTGTTCCTGATTCTCCTCCCTTGATGGTAAAACTGATTAATAACTTGGATAGGGCGACTGCGAAAGCTTACATATCCGGTTTGGATGCTACTGGTAAGGTTTTCTTTCTCTCCCCCAACGGTACGCTTGTCTACCCTAAGTCCAAGGAGCCCCATGTATCAACTGAGATTATGGAAGACATTGCCTTATTTTTAGGCTCTAATAACCAGACTCTCGACGTACAACTTCCTCCATTCATTCGCTCAGGTCGCGTCTACTTTGCAGACAGAGACCTCCGTTTCTTTGTTGTTAACAATGGAGGAGGTGATAGCGTGGTCCAACCTTCAGTTACCAATCTACGAGATCCAAATGCAGATGTGAATTGGGGATTCGTGGAATTAACCTATATGAATGGTTTGTTATATGCTAACATCAGTTATGTTGATTTTGTCGGCATAGTGCTTGGTATGATGCTCACTGAGAAGGATGGCAGTACCCAGACCACTGCGGGTCTCGTAGCCGATGCTGTTACCAGGATATGTGATGACTTGATGAAACTGAGAGAAACTGATCATCATGATTGGGCATCACTCTGTATTGCGAACGGGGAGGGGAAGACTGTGCGTGTCCTTTCCCCGGGAAATCGGCATGAGGTCGAAACTCAACTATTCGACGACTATTGGGATACCTATGTAAACGAGGTCTGGAAGAAGTACGCAACACAAGACCTCGTCGTCGATACCCAGTCAAATGCCGGCCAGGTCAAGTGTAGAGTTTCGGACGATCAGCTCGTCTGCGAAGGGAGCGATCGTGGCTTTGCTAAACCTACTAGTAAAGATATCTGGGGCTGTAACAGCGGCCCGTTTGCTATCTCTGATGGTGATACATCAGCCCATGCGGCCATAGTTCCCCGAATCTGTGCCGCTTTTGTTCGATCAACGCTTCTGCTCGATGGAGGTGATGTTCAGCCGAGCTTGGGTCAGAGATCCTACTATACAGTCAATCCTACTAATCATTACAGCCGAATTGTTCATTCTTATGAGGTAGATGGTAAAGGATACGCTTTTCCTTATGATGACGTTAATCCTGATGGCAATGAAGATGCGTCTGGGGTCGTGAGTTCGAACAACGTCCAATCTTTAGCTATCTACGTCGGCGCGCCACCTTCTCTTAGCTAAACTTACCAAGTGATAAGTCAGATACCTCTGCATTTAGTCGCTACACTGATGTAACTCGTCTAACTATCTTCATACGACAGCTTCGCATAGGCCTTGCACTCCCGGCAAAGATGGAGGAACAAGAACCATACGTAAAGCGGCACCCAGGTGACAATGGCGAATGGACTCAGTCACAATGGCGTTTGCAAGCATTAATGAAGATTATTTGATAGATAGTTAGCTGAAGTTTTGATGTAAGATGGCTACCGGCGGCAAGAAAAAGTATAGATATGGATTTATTGGTGGAGTAGCAGGCAGATACCTAGAGAGATCGATCATTCTTGTTCGCTAATCGGTCAGCGTACGGATCTAGTCTGCATTATGACAGAGGGGGCAACCAGTGAGAGAGACGAGGAAGGTAGTGGGCATCATGACAAAATGATTAAATCATCAAGAATCACTACGTTTCAAGGAAGCGACTTTTCGCCACCATTGTGCTATGTCACCTGTAACATGAATGGTGCCCTCGCAAACGAACAAGAAGTTGCAGTTCACAGTTATTCACTTTTGCAATCGTAGTGGGGGCACGTAAGTGTGCTTTGGCTTCTATTAGTAAGAAGATTGAAACACCCTTTTACTTGGTTCATGAACCCAGGCCAAGCAAGGGTGGATGACCTGATTGAGCAAACTGAATAGGTTCCTGATAATTGGTAGCACCATTTTCCATTTCTCGCGGTGCGGTGAGCGTCCGGAACCCCCTTTCCTATAAATGGCTTTCCAGAAGCAGAAGAACTTAGTTAGTATTTCGCTATACAACGGTATTGTATACATTCCGAGGCTAGGTGGTTTGACCCTTCAATTCCTGCAGGGCGATGAATATGTGAAACGCTGCTCTAGTCCGCGTTGATGCCCTCATGAGATCGTTGTGAGGAGTACCCAAAGGATGACGGCTTTATATTGGATTGACCAACGATCGGCTCGAAAATGCCTAGCTGATTCCGCGTCTGTCGTATTGTCCTCTGTCTGCATGGCTGGGTAGTGATCAATCGGACATTCTATCGAGAATACCCTCTAGTGGCCTACTTCTTCGTTCGTCACAAAAAGGATGGCATTTGAATTGGATTTCCTGTAAGCCAACCAAAATCATGTGTTAAGTAGGGCAAGGGTGAGTACAGCGAAAGACCACAAGGGTCAGTGAAGCATGGTGATGTAAATGCTGACTGCGGTGCGAGCATGCTTTGTGGGGGACTAGCAAAATCGAGACAATCTTTCATCCACATTTGTTCCCACTCTGATATACCCGTGCAGTCTGTGAAAGGCATTAAGTCCATACTGCTGTCGAAACTCCACGGTAACGTATCGAATGATTGTGCGTCAGGCGTGCCAGTTTTAATGCTCTTGCTGGGCTCGATCACCGTAATTGTTGAGCTTGCTTCCGGTGGTGTCAAAGCTGTCGAAATCACTTCTTCCACCGGCAAAATAGGCTCTTGGCTCTCATTTATGGATTTGGCGACTGTTATTGTGTCCTTGGACGGCTGTGGCTCTGCCGGATCGAAAACGAATTCCGTGCCTTTCTCGCTTTCGACGATGGACAGAGATACCCTACAGCCTGTGAGAACGGACAGCTCATACGCCTTCTTGAAAAGGCCTTCTTTCCTCTTCTTAAAGGTCGTCCTCCTGGCGCTTTCCTTTGCTATCTTCTTGATTTCGATTCTTCTACGACCCATCCTGGCTCAATGAAAGCTACCCGACCTTTCAACATTGGTGCGAATGACTCCTAAATAGAAAGTAGCCATGGCACAGACTAAGGGAAATCGGAGGAGGGCTAATGGTGCTATACAATCTGAAGCACACACAGTGAGCGAAACCCGGTGTGGGATGAAACAGAGTTAATCCATTATCCGGCCGAAATGTGACAACTGATGCGTCATCGCTATCCCCAGCGTGATCGTTGCTATGTCTGGGACCTGGATTGTTACAAATGACAACATTGGCGACGCTATGACCAATGATTTTAAGATACCTTGGCGCTTGTCGACTGTGGTAAGTGACTCACCGACATGCATGAGGCGCTATTATTAGCATTCATACCTGGCTTTACAGTATTGCGAGATCATATAGAGGTTAATTCTCTCCACCTCCTCGTACAAACATAAATTATATGATTGTCTCGTTCCAATGTGAAACAATGAACTTGAGTCTATGCAATTAATACTTGTAGAGCATCATCATCTATCACCGGTGCTATTGCTATGGATTCATTACCTTCAAAAGCGTATTGGATGCTGACAAATTATCTGTCTGTCAGTGATCTACATAGCTTGGTGAGCTGCAACAGGTCAATTCATGAAAAGGCCAAACCCCTACTTTATCGTGTACTACGTCTTGATTTCGAGAATGGAAACGTAAAGCCACAGACGCTGTTACTATTACGGACCCTAATGTATAGTCCGGAGCTCATCAAGTTCGTGAGGTCCGTTGAACTTTTGAACAAGGGATCTAGTATCTGGACACAGGGACATTCTCAACTTCTAAGTCTTATACTAGTGAGGATGAACTTACGTCCCGAGCGAGTCACAGCGTTCTCTACCACATCTTCCTGGGTTCCACTTGATACATACTTCGGCGGCCTAAATTCCATAACCTATGCAGGCGCCGTATCGGCCACTCAGCTTGAATGGCTTCATTGGCATCTGTCAAATTGCAAACAGATATCCCATCTCCATATACGACTTTCCAAGCGCCGATCGAATTGCCACTTACCCCTGTTAAGGACTACGGGCCTCGGTTGTTTGAGTGAACTCTGTCTTAAAAACTGTGCATTAGAGCATTTTATCCCAGAAGAATCCTGGAGGCTAAAGTGGCTTGATCTTAGAGGCTGCTCAGGTACAGAGATGTTCATGAATAGGCTATTATCAAGTCAACAGCTGCAGGTCTTGAAGGTGCTTCGCCTTTCCGGACGATTGTCGCGAAGAACGTTTCTTTCTTTGCTTGTTTCATTGGAAGAGAATCGTCACTTAGAAGAGTTATCTCTTCGCCTAGAAAGCCTACCCCAGCTAGTAAGACAAGAAGGCTACGGCAAGTCGCTAGCTCCTTCGAAACTAGCAGACTTTTGCCAAACATTGCAGTCCAGAATTCTAGGCCACCTCGAAAGCCACGGGCCCAGGCTGCGATCTGCTACAATAGATATTCGACAGGATATAGATTTCCCTATGCCTTCTATGCTATTCAGCGTTCAAGATATCACGAGGATAGTCAAATCTTGTCCCTTCGTGAAATTTTTAGGCTTGCCCATCGACTTTCATGATTTATTCTCGAACCAAGCCAGACCTATGAACTCCCCAGTCGAACTCCAAGCACTGCATGTGAGGGGAGAGTACGGCGCTTTCACTGAGATGGCAAAGAATGCGACCATACTGGTCAAACTGTTCAAAGCACCTCCGAGTTTCCAGATATTTGTAGGCTATGGCAAAACTCTTAAAGCCGTCCATGCACCCTCCTCAGGGTATCCGTTCTACTCAAGGGTTACGAAAAGTCAAATATCAAATTATTGCTTGGATTTGTGAGCAAACAGGTTTCTGTAGGCTCCACCATTACTAGCGACAAGGTCTTGAAACGAAACAACGTTATAGCAGTTATTCCCAGAAGCATGTGAAGATACAGGCTGTCATATCGTGCTTAAAGGGACATGTAAAATACCAGGCAACAGCTAACGACATTTACGTACTCGCCGCCCCGTTCAGTCCCTCCACTCGTCCCGCGGCTTTTAAGCATCAGTATCTAAAAAATAACACGCTAGTAATTATCAATAAAACCGCTTTCATAAACAATTGACACGTTTACCAATTTCACTGTAGGGTGAGTAAAAAATTATACACTCGTAGGTCAAAGCCACGCATATTCATTAGGACACGTAATCTAGAAAGAACCCATATGGAGTTCAGCCGTAAGGATAATTCAAGAGGCCCACTTAACGCGTCACGCTACGCGTCTTTATGGTATCAACATTACTTATATCAGAGATGACCATCTCATGCTCAAGCGAATCGGGATACCTAGCGCAAGAATGACGTCACAGTAGAAGCTGGGTACGTTATGAACGAAATGGTAAAAACAAAATACAAGAGAAAATTGAGACGACTTAATGATTCGTAAGGCAAAGAACGAGCGAATATGACTGTAAAATTATGCCTATACTTTTCGGAAGAACGTAAGAGGCGGCTCCAAAGCTAAGAGCAAGCATCTAAGGCATCCAGTTCGATTCGTTTGTGGCTGTTGATGTGGTGTTCGGGGTCAAGATGATGGGCATTACTCGACTAAGATTAGTTAAAACTGAGAAGTTGCAGTAATGAGCACATCGAGAATTGGCTGTACTCTCGTCCTGGCGACTAACATCCCAGTCAAAGAATGCTTGACGGTGACAACATTCTATCGCTAATCCCTGCCCCGGAAATGTAGGGAAAGGCTAACTGAGCTTGGTAACGACCTGGAAGATAATGGAATTGCTGCAAAGAGGTCCGAGGAGCAGCGTAGCATAAATTGGCTGCTTGTTCGTATTTATTCGTCTAACAGCATTTGCATTCTACGACCACCTTCCCCAACGCGACTGACTTTGAAAAACTTTCTATTTTGGGTACACTGGATTGGCGTGCAAAAGGAAAGTGAAATGAAGTAGTCGCACGGGTAGGGCCCTCACTCTGTGCCGATAGAGACCAAATGATGCAACCCGGTCCCGAATTCCCCTGGTGCAACGACATGGGCGCTTACAACCATCCTATTTCTTACGGCCATGCTTTTGCCGCGTCTTTTGGAAGGGCGCTAAGGTACCAAGTACAACTCCCTATTTGTGAAGCCCCTGAGTCCATCTAGCTGCCACCTAGCTGCTGAACATGGTCAAGATAACAGAGATTCAGCTTTCTGTGGAAGGACGATAAAAATTGGTTGTCTGACCTTGCATCAGTTACCATTGACTATAAGCGGCTAGCATACAGCATCCACTACGATGAGCGTGGTCTTGTTCTTCATCCGATAAAGATAGCTACCAGCTATCTTTAGTTTAAAGATAAAGCTAGATTGTGTCCCCATTTTCGCGCATGACGATTCTTCTGATAGGCTTTATTAAATATTAGATCCTAACTATAAATATAAGGCAGTCTCATTGCAGCTTTATATAATGAGTTCAATAGGTAATTAATTGAATTTGCTGTAGTCACTGTACCTAACGGTGCTATAACACACAATGCCAATTGACTTTTATCGCCGTAGACTTTTACCTTGCTCAGATCGAGTGTTCTTTATGGGAGAGGGTTTTCCTTCGAAGCATAAGTATGAAGGAGACTGGATCGAAGTGGAAGAATTAATCACGACGCTTGGTGGCGCATTTAGTGCTGAGAGGACGAATAACGTAACGGACATACTTTTGGTCGAACGTGAGGTAACTGCTACAACAAGACTTAGAGGAATTGTTGAAAGGGACCGACAATGGGCCAAAGATCGTGGACTTGAACTTCGCAATCCTAAATGGCTCGAGGAAATATATTGCCAGTATTGTTTCTTTTTTAAAGATGAACCACCGCTGGAGCCGAATGTTAGAAGCATAGTTTTGGAGGTAACAATAACCCCCTGGTTCTTCAAATTAGAGACCATATGAAAAATCATTAACTAATTGGAGCAGGAGCGCCGTTACACTGATGAAGACGGATATCTCATTGTAGCCCCGAGGGACACACTCGCATGCAGGTGTAAGCAATGCCACAACTAGTATTCTGTACCAGACCATTTTCTGACGGAATAGCAGTTCAAGTTATTGACAGGGCCATGGAGATACGACGTAGCTCTAGTGTTGTCTATGTCAAAGACAACAAAACCAAAGATATTGTGCCTATGGTGATAAGTCGTCAAGGACAACCGTATACTGATGAAATATTGGATTACATTCGTGTTCTCCAAACTATTGAGGTCAATGACAAAAAGAATCTTTACCGATGCCAATGGCTACGAGATTGCTTCTGTTATAATGGACACATTTGCGTTGTAGAAGAAAAACGGTTCGAAAGTCTGTCAACGGTACTGCAGGGCAGACCCCGCCTTAATCATAGGGAAATCCGGAATCTCGTCCGGCAGCTTTTTGAAAGTGTTGCCTGTGGGTAAAGAAACTTACCCTCTATTGCTAAAATACTGACAAAGCTTAGTCCTGCACAAGATTGGCATAGTACATACTACTCTGAGTCCGAGAAATATCTTGCTTCGTGCCGAGTCTCTTAGCAGCGAGATCAAGATCGCTTCGGCTTCAACCGGCAAAAATCATCAGGGGAGGAAACCTAGTTCCCAACTGAGTACCCAGATCCAGATAGTCGGCTTTCATTGTGCGATTTTTAAGAAAGTTGGTTATTACGAAGCACTTACTCCATACTGTTACACTGCCCCGGAAGTCTTCCAGGGTGAAGAATGGTCGTATGTTTGTGATATTTGGAGCATAGGATGCATGATATTTGTTCTGTTAACTGGCACTAATTTCATTCGGGAAACAGAAGAATGTGAAGTTCTGGACTCAATCTATCACCAAGCTCCGGATTCATTGGGTGAAAAATATTCACCAGCTGCCACAGACAGTTTTCAAAGTATTGAATGCTACAAGGTAAGTAATCACGATTTTTTTAATAGTTCATTGAAATTAACAAAATAGCATACCCTGAAGAGTATTGATTGCCCTACTGAGTGCAGCGACCTACTGGAACGAATTTTCACAGCTAGTGAAAAACGTATCACTGCAAACGAAGCGCTAAAGCATCCTTGGCTACGGTAAAGTGGAAATTCTCGGCAATAACAAGAGTTCCGTAGCGCGGTGCTTGTATATGAGACAGCAAGAGCTGAACAAGATAACTTGCTGTACGAGAATGTAAGATCTATCCAAGTTTAACAAAAACTTCTTCATAAGAGATATATTCAAAAGCTAGAGAGAATCATCTGGGACATCAAAGAGATATTCCGATGTCTTGTTTCTCATAATATTGTGAAAGAAGATATATATAAGGGGTAACTGAGTTTGCTGTTGATATGGACAGGCCGTATGTTGATTCGTAGTAGAAACAGTCTATAGGTTTACTGTGCATTACGCAAATGAATATTATGTTGTATTACTTACAACTAGATTTTAGAGTAGGTGATACTAGGGAGCATGTAGATTTAGAGGATAAAGGTATTTTGTTCTGCAAGAAAGGGAGTAAGCTGGGGAAACATGGAGATTCCCACCATTGCTCTGCTGAATATAGCCAGAGCTGGAAATTCTAGAGACAGCTGAGTTTGTTTCGTAGTATTGTATTGCACAACATACAGCTACCTCTTTGACATGTCTAGCGCTTATCACTATACCAGACAACGACTACGAGTATAAAGAAAAACCCCTTCCGTTATCAATAGACGAGAAGAGCTATGTCTTACTTTATCCTATCTATGAACCTAACCGAGAGCGCAACGGAAAACATACAAAGACAGGGATTCATTCAGATTATGTACTTGACTTGTACACAATTCTTTCCTTGCTCATCTCTGTGTATCTTCAGTTAGTGCTGATGCAAGAACTTTTCACAACATGATTCCATGCTTACGTGCTTCACATGACATCCTCTCAGTTTCCGACCTATACCACTAATCCTTTGCGTATAATAGACTCTTTCAGTAACTGTATATGACAATAATCAACTAACAGGAAGAGAAAGACCTCAGCGTCAAACTAATTTGGGGTAAGACCTAAGAAATGTTTATTTCAAGACATACAAAATAGGTCTAGGGCTTATTGTCAAATTCTCAATGTGGGCTCCAGCCATAGCTACTTTGTCTTTTCTTTTTCCCCAGCTCTACTCTTCTATAGTTTGTCCGATATTTTGATGCCTGTGCATCCGCTGGCTGCCGATTATTCTGCAAAACTCAACCAATGCAAGTAACTAGCAGACAGTACGGCAGTAGAAGTTCAGCCGTATCGAAGCAGGTTTCTGGCTGAGCCGAGCTTTAGCTATCATGACGCCTAGTATGACAGGGCACCCATAACTTCCTAGCTTTGTAGCAGTGATTCACAGGCGAGGCTTCGGTGATTTATTAGACACCCTTGGCTGCCAAAACATCTCTAGCGCCTTTAGAAGCTTTTCACTGCTGAGAATCGAATTGCTTTGGAGTGCAGTCGCTTTTAAATCGTGATCTTCATTTGAACTGCGATGCCTGCAGATGTAATCTGGTAATTGAAACTTGCATAAGTTTCGCGAAGCTGGAAAAGTCCTCATTGGTTTCTTGGGTGTGGCCATTTATAATGGTGGGATGTTGTAGGGCCAGACAATTGAATATTTGCCATCGGACGTCCCTTTTATGTTTTTACGCGGGCAACTTTCTTCAAAAAGCTTTAGGTAAGTATATATCTTATATTTGACATGTTACTCCTTATTTAGGCTTAGGTTAAGTCCTTTCTATGAATTAGCCCTTGGTCTTTATTATAGAAAACTATATAAATCCTCAATGCCTTTTGAAGTTTATTATTTTTATTTTGAATTGGGATATAATAGATAAAAGCTTGAAGGATTTCTTTTCTATGGCAGTTACTTTTATTAGCCATATAAAAAAACTAACCAAACTAACTGGAGAGATCTAATCCACTGCCTTTTAACTATAAACTTAAATCGTTAAGTAAGAATTTATCAGTCACCAGGCTGTCATTACTGCTATTGAATTGGTTGAGGGACTTTTATCAATAAAGATAGAAGGGCGATCGCTTTGTTATACATATGGCAGAGTGGTTTAGCGTCACAGGCTTTATATGTCTTGGCTAAAGAAGAAAATAGATCTTTATAATTGACTTCTCTTTTACAGCTCTTATCAGTAAAGCATATAGCAGCACATCTTATTGCTACATCATGTATGTTACATCTAAACAAACTAAAGTCTTTTTAGTCACATAATTATGCAACTTCTAATTCTTGCTCTTTCATTTTGGTTTAACTATTTCTCTCAATAGAGAATAGAAACTAACAGTAAAATAAGATAAAGAAAAAAAAAAAAAGCCTTCACTGGTAGTAGACAAGTTGATTCAGTCTAAGGTGCTTGCTATATAAATATAATTAGCTCCTTGCGATATCCTAAGTTGCAAGTTTGGTCTCAAAGCAGTGACCTTAAACTTTCTCCAACAACTGATAGAAGTTAGAAAAGAACGACAACAGGTGTGCATAAACAAAATGTCTGCAACAAACTTACAATACTGTTTTGCGTGTGACGGATTCTTCTCAAGATATTGACTAATGGCCGATCTCATACATGTCTTTGTATCGTGATCTATGGTCAGCTTTCCTGTCAATAACGGTGGTAAATCAGGGTCGTAGACTGGATTCCGGTCGCCCATGAGAATTACAATAACAACAGTATATCCTGCTTTCCAGGAGCTCAGCTCATTTCTAAGATGGTCGAAAAAGGGAGATAGAATGTATGATCTCGTGGTAAACCAAAATAACCGACTTTTGAAATATAAGCTATCCTTGGACTCCAGAAGTCGTTGTCGCCATTTGAAGCAAGAGTAGCCCTCAAAGATGCCACTATCTGCTGAGATGATATCGAGGTCCTTTGCCAGATACGTGTAGGGAGATAATGGTGCACGGAATAGTCCATCGCATGTGACTCTTACTTTGTCTCTGATGGTCCTACTCCCAGGTCCGTCTTCAATGGCAGAAAGCGGCAGGAGTATTGTAGCTTCGTGCTGCGAGTTATCTTGTCCTGTGGCCCAAGCAACTCTGTAGAACGTCCCGCGACTTTTGATGTAAAAGTCATGCTTACTATCAGGCACTCGAACTTTCAACTCTACGTATTGCTTCCCATTACGTTTGAGGGCGGCGTTTTCAATACTACTCGGACGCCAGAGACCATGGATTCCAGTCGCCCCAATGACTATAATGCTCAGGCCAAGCAATAAAGACGCAGTAGACTGTAAGAGATGAACCATGCCACCTAGGATGCCTATGATCCCAACAACGCCGTGGAATGTTCTCCGAACCCTTGTTTGCACGCGAATGCCAAGGTATAGGCTGACACATAATGCCACACTCATCTGCGAAGAAAAGGTCAATGCCTTAGATTCATTTCATCGGGCCCATACGACTTGCCATGAACCCCATTAGCCAGCCTATAAGTGTATTCCAAGACGCTGGGCGATTTGTATCAGCATTAACCCGTTTTGGAGAGCATAGGGCCATTTACTGAGACCTGAGGTGAGGAAAAGTGAAAGACCGACGTGGATTACAGTTTCAAGCAGGACGATCCATGCAAATAAGCTGTGTGCCCAAAGCACCTGCTGTCTACTGTGACGTAATACTTTGACCAGGATAATTTCGTGAGACCCAAACAAAAATAGAGGAAACAGGTTTGTGAGTGCCATTTTCCCGGAGCAGAGAATGACTCCACGGATTGGTTCATCAGCTCTGGAGGCGTGCCCGAGCGCAATAAGATTTTGAATTGTGATAAGAAGTGTTATGAGCGCTCTCGTGATGCGTGGGGGAGCGAAACCACTTTGATCAGAATCGTCAGCTTCCATCAAAGCCGTGTATGACTTCTTGACGCTGTATTCGATCATTTGAAAGAGGCCATTCGCCTTTTTCTGCTTCGCTCTTTGTATATTAATCCTGTCGACGAGTGCCAGACGCAACCTCGGCACCCGAGAGCAGAAAATCCAAACACAAAAGCTCACCAGATAGAAAAAAGATAATAAGAACTCCATGCAGAGAATTGTTCTGCTTGCGTCAGGGACTAATGTATATAAGAATGTCTATCAATCCCAGACGTTTTAGTGTAGGGCTCTTTTGGTATAACACAAGTCGAATAACGCTAAAGATAGGGTAATGTGGATGTTTAGAGGTTGCTGTATTTTGTACTTCTCTCAACTAAAGGCTCTATTTTTAGAGTGCCGTAGGCTTTCGGTTTCAGTTCTGGTACCGGTGAACTTGTGGCCTTTGTTTGGAAGTAGAGATGAATTTCCAAGCGATAGGCACTCTGGAACTTGGGGGCCATGGCCCTGTGAATTAATAAGTTCTTCCCATTCCGTATGTGCATAGATACTTGCAACACTGACGATAGTTTGTCTTTAAAGTCGAGGTTGGTATCTATGAAGTGTTGGGAGCCTAGAATTCCCAATCTATCTCATCTTTTCAATGTTCAGCGTCCAGGTAATCACAGAGATCATGCATGTTCTTGCTATCGCCGCCGGTTTTGCGGCCATTGTCCAGGCTCCCGCTGTCCGTGCCCAGTACACTCTGAGTGATAGATACGATTCATCCAACTTCTTCAACACTTTTGACTTCTTCAACGAGGAGGATCCCACTCACGGATTCGTCGAGTACGTTGACGCAGCCACTGCAAAGTCCCAAGGTCTCGTGGCGTATGTTGATAATGCCATATACATGGGGGTCGATTACAAAACTCAAAATCCTCAGAACGGTCGTAAATCTGTCCGCGTCCACTCTCAACAATCTTTCACTCACGGGCTGTTCATAGCCGATATTACTCATATGCCGGGAAGTATTCCGGGGGTATGGCCGGCGTTCTGGATGTTTGGGCCTAACTGGCCTACATCGGGAGAGATCGATATCGTGGAGGGCGTAAACACCCAAAGCCATAATGGTATATATCTGCATACAGGGCCAGGCTGTGTTTTCGCCAACCAGGGTGGCGACGAGAGTCATAACCAACAAGTTCAGGACTGTAGCGCACCAGGAGGTTGTGGTCAGATTATGACAGACAGCCAGAGCTATGGCGACGGCTTCAATGGTATTATCGGCGGCGTTTACGCGACTGAATGGACGGCTGAGTATATCGCTGTGTGGTTCTTCCGCCGTGATCGTATTCCCGGCGATATCCGATCCGGAGTTCCTGATCCTCTGTCTTGGGGTCCGGCTACGGCTAGGTTTAACGGCAGTGACAGCTGCCGCCTTGACGATCACTTCAAAGACCACCGTATCATCTTTGACATTACTTTCTGCGGCGATTGGGCTGGTTCTCCTGAAGTATGGTATTCAAATCCTCAGACAGCCGCTCTTGGCGACTGCAAAACTTACATCGCTTCCAATCCATCACACCTGCGGGAAGCGTACTGGCTCATTAACAGCGTCGATGTGTACCAACAAGGTGACCAATAATCTGTGTCTAGTATCTTCCCTTATTCCATCCTTTACTTACTTTTTTCTCTCTAGCCAAAGCTGCGAATGCTGCCAATATTGGCTATATTTAGGGTTTTTATATGTCGCGCCAAGCTCATCAAGGCACTGACATAGTACATGTGAAATTGACCAAAGCCACAGTTGAGAAATTGACTAGAGAGCAGGTTACATTTAATAGCCAAGTTAGCAATAGATTTCAGAACACAAACATAAGATGTACAATGTAACCTGCCGAGACTGTGAAATGGTCTGAGGTTTGTATTTTTTGCGCTTATCCATCATGAATTAGCGTGACTAACGAAGGCTAACTAGATAGAAACTAAAGTGTAAATTCCTCGCTTTTCAGCGTTCTCGCCTGTGACCAAGTCCTTCTCCAGGTGCTATGGAATACAGTACATAGGTAATATGATGTGTGGTTAGAAAAACCATGAACGTACGAGGCTTCACTCCTTTTTATTTTTATTTTTTATTTTTTTATTTTTGGTTTCCTCCAAGGCTTGAAAGTATCTGACGTGTAACAGATGGCTGGCCGAAAAATAGCAAGACAGGTTTCAATGCCATATGGCTGACAATAAGTCTTTCTAACCCGGCCCGATGGCCATCAGGCAACATCTGATAGCGAGCAGTCATGCGGATGTACCCCCAGGGATGAGGGCCTGAATTTTTGGACTGGATTTCGAGATAAACTTGATCACCCTGCTCGAAACACACGTGGGACGTGCTGACAATGGTAGCATCAATGCACCAGTTGGGGCACAGCAATGTAGTGATCTATTTGTGCTTATGTAGTCACATGTAAGACTTCCTAGGCGATAAATATAGCGAGGGCTGTTAAGCCTTGTTGCTCCAGTTCGACAGAACGAGAATTTGTTCCAGGCTTGTGACAGCACAGGAAAGCTGTTCTTGAAATCAATCCACGTCCACAGTATGCTGCGTTCACTTATCATAAAAGCCTTAGATTTCTCCATAGTATGCTTGTTCTAGAGCTAGAGCTAGCGACATGTGCTCAGATATTACTCGAACAATATGAAGTGGCCCTGGCGCAATTATCTAATCTTACTAGCTGCTGTAGCATCGGGCTGCAGCGTCGGTTTACTATTGCATGTTTTACTCAGTCAAAAAATAAGAACTCGCGGCATAGAAACGCTTCAAATTAATGCACCCACTATAGTGTCTCGCTTCGACCTGAGTGATGTTACAAACCGAGTACCGGAAGCTGCGTCCAAGATTGTAGAAGGAGGAAGCCGAATAGTGGAAGAGGTATCTTCTCAAGCTACTGCTATCTCAGAAGCTCTGGAGATCATACCAACACAAGTCACTCTTGGTATGGACCAAGTATGCTGGCATGCCTCCAAGGTCACATGCACACCCATATGGAAAGGCCCAGATGAATGGTTTCCCATTCCATTAGCACAGTTTTTCAAGCTCGACAATCATCCGGTGTATCTTGTACTCACAAAATGCAACATCAGAACAGCCACTGCTGTATCCTTAAGTTTCTACCTTGCCGTCATATCGGTCTTCATAAGTGGGCTAGTCGCGAGGTTGTGGCTGAGGCGTAGGAACAGCAGCGCAGGTCTAGAGAAGGAGAAAAAGCTGGAGAACCATTTGTTTCGCCACATGGGAATGATTGTTAGTGCAGTCGGATTTTGCATCGTCGTTCCGCTTATACTGAATATTCTGGTCCTGTATATCATCGATATGGTACTCGGAAAATTTACTTTCGGGGGGTTGACGAGAGTACCTGGAAACCTCTCCATGTTGTTTGTTATCTCGTTGTTTCTGGTTGTCACATCGTTAGTTTGTTTGGTTCTCTTCCATCGTGCGGCGACAAAGATTCCCCTGCCTCCGCCTCGCCCTTAAGGTTCGGTAGCTAGAATTGACTTTGACTTTGCTGCGAGGGATAGGGGAGCCCCAGGCGATATGACAGGCAAAGAATCAAGTAATCCTCATCAATAACCGCCTCCTCGACCGTCCCTTAGCAACTATGTCACTGCTACTTATTCTCGACTGTATCACCTCCTTTGCAGTGGATCTTATACTTGACACTGTTTTGAGTAATGGGGTAAATTTTAGGATAGAGCACAGCGAGTGAAATAAGGTTGCGCACGTCTAACTTGGTATGCCAATCTCAGTGCATTCTTTCTTCTCTACGTAAGCTCTATGATGGTCCAGCCTGGCTCTAGCACTGTGCAACAGACGTCTAGCAGATCTTCAATGGTACTCATTGCTAATGGCCGCCCTGCACAGAGTCTAGATCCCAAAAGCGCGTCGTGAAGGGCTTTCTTACCTACCTTTTGGATCGAACTTGGTCCATTGGCGCCAATAACTGCACCATATATAATCTGGTTTTGCCTAGCCGAGTAGCTTGAGTCACAGAGTTCACGCTGCTGATGTGCTTCTTTCCCTCCCACTGCCTCAAGTAAGATTCGATTCAGCGCAATGCAGTGTGAGGCTAGACTGATATCGTCTTGGTCCAATGACGCGAGTTTCTGGTACTCCATCTGATCGACTTCGCATATGTTGGCTACAATTTCTGTGTCGCTCAGACCTAGAAGAGTTTTTGCAACAGAGTCATCGTATCGCTCAAGTAGAGTCAAGCTTAGGAGCTGGAGGCACAGGCAAAAGTGTCTGCGGACGTCTGTCGTCGATTCCTGTGATGCGTTAGTCGATATTGATCTGTACGAGCAAATAACTATCCACCGAACCATAAGGATTCTGCCTAGTTTCATCCACTCAGATAGCAAGTGCACAGCCTGGTAATTGATGGTCGCGTGTGCGGATGCAGCGACTTGCATGCGAGCAGCCGAACCGCTGGGTTTCATAATGTGGCTATGGCCTCGTAAAGTTCCCAACTAGAAGAACCAATTGTTCAATTGAGATTATAGAGCCTAAGCCGTGTCAGTCCCTACCAAAGAGTGAGTAAACAAGTCGAAATCTGCGGAAGGACTGTAGACTGCGTGTAACCGGATTCAAAATTACGAAGAAAGAGGTTGCGAAATCAGAAACTGGAATCAGATCTGAGCGCCCCTTCCACGTCCGGCCTGCATCTCATGTAATCCATCACGTCACACTAAGTTCTCTCAGGCACGAGTCTCAACTACAAATAACACATCTATTATACCGAAATCCCCCACCAATTGCTAGAGCGTAAAGCTGCTAATGGAAAACCTAGAATATGACTCATTTGACGGCCATTGCGTCACACAAATCCCGTAGCCATGCTATCTGACCATCAATCGTCTATGTTTAGTAGCAACTTGTTGATAACTGAATTTTGGAATTTAGTTACCACGTAGGTCAATACGCCATGCTCTCAAACAAATAACCATGAGCGGTACGTTTTGTTCTCGTCACCAAAAGATATCAAATATTCTTCTAGATTAGAGAACCTATGATACGATATTAATAATTCGACCTTTGATGTTTACCCTAGACTCAATTGATACTGTTGAGGTTCAACCAGTCAGAGACTTTGTCAGTGTCATCGATTATGAAAAAGTTTGAGCGGGCGAGAGGATAGCTGAGTGGGTTTGTTAATAATAAATTCGTATGTATGGAAGTGCCTTCGCCTTGCTTATTTGATCTGGTACTGTATTTTTGCGCGTCTACTCTTGTCTGCTTCCCTTTGACTGACGCAAGCCTTGGCTACATTAATTTCCTTCTAGACCCCACTGGCAAGAGCTCTTATGGCTCAAATCTTAGTGGCGTCACGATTGGTACAAAAGCAAGACTGTAATCCTGGACCATGATGGTGTTTTTCCAATGACTTGATTCAATAAGAGAGGAAATAGACTAGAGCATTAGAAGATGATCTATTATCACAAAGCTCTTATTTCGAAGTACTAAAGTAGGCTTTAGCTGAAAGGGAAGGTGCTAATATGGGGTCAGCGGCCTGTTTTGCAGACTCCAATCAAGTGATGGTCAGGAGCAACTCGATGACTAACCCAGGATCGATCGTTTTAGCCGCCCAACTGCGCAACTTACTTATCATAGTATGGCTCATAGAACTATTAAACCCCCCGTGGCGACACAAGAGGTGTTGGATTGAAGCAGAGTATGTATGCCTACTCCGTATTCGTCAAAGTATCTCGGATAATTTTGGCTTTCATTGTGCTATCATCGCCTTGTCTAGCTTCTTCTCCACCAAGCTCCTTACCAGGAGTGGGGCCAAGTGAAACAAGCGCCAGTCACAGTCTGGATCGCCGGCTCTCTACTGGCATAGGCAATTGGACGACGCCACGCGCTCCAGCGAGCATAAATTCCGCAACCACGGCAAATCAGGTTCCAGGAACGGGAGAAACAACTCATTCGTTCTCTATATCGAGCAAAATATTTTCAGACTCTACATTCACCTACGCAGATGAGCTATGGATCAGTAAAGTACGCCATGCTATAACAGTTGCAACATTAGTACCAACTGTCCAGACGTCCGACGGAGGGGTGACTGCGGGAGTAGAGGTTCGAGAATCTAGTAGTATGGGAACGCGGGGTGTGAGCACTCTTACAACTGATAAGATGAGGGTAAATTCTATAATGGAACAACTTTTTACACGAAAAGAGAATCCAGAGGCTTTGCCAACAACCAAACCCACTGAATCCAGAGTGATTATTTCTTCCACAGTCATCAGTACTCAGAAACAAACAGTTACGAGACCTTTATCCGGTCAGACGTCTCCGACAGGCTTGTTATGCGGAAACCCGACTGACTTGCCAGGCCGCAGTGATGCTGATCCTCAATTTGTAAAAACCTCTTCATTTGACTGGTGCTTCTTGCCGGCCGTTCAAGGCCTCATGCAGGCCGGTGATGAGTGTGTTATAGATGTAAAACGTAGCTCGGACGATGTCCTCTATGAGTACTCTATTTGCTGGGCAGAGGGTTGTGTAGGCGAGCCACAAGCCAAGCGAAAACCGCTTGGGGAAGATGGGCCGAGATGTGAGGATATCCTCTACGAAGACTGCTGGCAGGCATGCCGTAATAATGAGGGGATGGGGGGGCAAGTTCAAGCTGGTTGCCTTATTTACAAGGTACGGACAGGAGTTGGAAAAAGCCAGGGGTACTGATAAGACGGAGGTCGGCTTTCATCAAACAAACGAGATTGATTGCTGGGAATATTGTCAGACATTGCGTGTATTCGGTTCATTGATGTAAAATTGGTGTATTCTGTTATGTTCTGTCAAGAATCTATTCCCTGAGCGCGTCGCCATTTTGGCGCGTAATGTGAAGCATCCCTGCGTGCACGTGATACCCTAGCACCTATTCAACAAATATTGATTGTATAATGACACGTCCGGAGACATGTTGTGGTCCAGTCGAGTGTTCAAGAACCTGTGACTCAGAGACGTGGAGGCGTAGAATGTAACGGCATGACACTACTGGAAAAGATCTTCTCACATGTGTTTTTCAACTTTGTATCCATAGACGTTTAGAAATGAAGTCGGGCACCCCGATCATCGGTCAATGGCTCAATAGTCACAAGAAAGACTAGACGAAGTCACTATTGTTCTATATAGAATTATAGAAAGCTCAGTAAAGCTTTTGCCTTGTCCGAATTCTTCGTGGAGAACGTGGACTTCGTGGGCAAAGGTACAAGGCTTTGCGAACTGTACACTAGCATATTACATAGCTCTACACAATTACCTCTAACCATACTTTTCTGTATTGGACCAAGTATTAGAGGGCTGACTGCAACGAGCCAGGGTGTTCTGTAACCCAAAACGATGAATACGCTCAAAGCGACATCAACTAAATAGACAGACAACCGACCCTATCAATAGATATTGTATCTACTCCATCAAGAGTATCGAAATAGAGTCATGGTTAAGGTATGGAATATAAAGGACAGTAACGAACCATGCTCTGAAGGCGTTGTCATTTGGTGTCGCAAAATAATTGCTTTGTCTATTGATGGCACATTCAGAGCTGCCTTTTATAGCTAACGCACGTTCTGAGATGCTCCATGCCACGATAAATACGCTCCTTATCCGGTCTTAGCCCAACGACATCTCTGAAGTCCTCAACAATTATCGAAAATATTTGGCTATTGCCCTCCACGAAAGAAGATCACGTGTAGACATGCCCGAGCCAAGATCTCTTTGTTTACTGTGTCAAAGGCCTCGATCCAGCAAGCGTTGCCTACGTGATAGCGATTTCCTAGACAGACTGATTTGTTCCAGGTCCAGGACAAGGTGTGCGGGAATTAAGCTTTTACTCCATGACGAGCTAAGTAAGCCGGTCATCGATGATCACGGCAGTGCTATGCATTACCGAAGCAAGCGCTACGAGACGCCGGAATTGCCGACGGACATGTTGGCTAATCATACGAAGGGCAACATAGCCGAACTTGCGGGGGATTCTGTAGCTTGCGACTTCGCCTCTTGGATGGACTCAACGAATGATCGAGCTCCCATCGTGAATTTGGATTCAAAACCACGCAGAAAAAATCATGAGCACGCCTTAGCCTAAGCGTCTTCCAAGTGGTAATCAATTTATGTCCTAAAGAAAGTAACACAAAAATACGAAACCTTTTTATCTATCATTTAATGAAACCCGTGTATGTGAAAAGTACACCCTAGAGCTAAATTAGCTGAGTGGTCATCCAGAGTATGGGTCATAAGCTACAGGATGAAGGAAGGTGAAATTCAGTCCCGCTTTTCTGCGTCTTTCATTCATGTGACCAGGAAGATTGAAATCTCTATTGCTGGCCCGAGAATAGCGGTCCCCACATCCCCTTTTGTGGACGGTATAGCGTGAGTGGAGACTTGATGAGTTCACAAAACGTTCACCAACATCCACAAAGATATGAAGGACCTTCTCGAGGTAAGGCGCGTAATTTGCGTTAGCCATTGGTTACATTAACTTTAAATAGAAATTTTATTAGCAGGGATATTTTGTTGGAAGGCGCTTAGCACGGAATCCAGTACCCGTGAAATTCACGATGCAATCCTAGGCAGAGACTGTGGTTCACAGTATGCCTGACGTTCACTTACTTGATCAATTCAAAAGGACATAAGGAACGGAAACCATCAGGAGGAGGCTCCATGCAAAGTAGATAACGAAGTGGCAATGGCTCCACTATCCTATATGTTAGACAAGACGTGCTTTCTGATCAGCTATCTACCGTATCCCTAATTGCCCGCAGCTCTTACTACGGCATTATGATTCAGAAAGCAAGAGCAATACTTTTAAGAAAAACTCGCGATGACCGCCGACCGAGTTCGTGTCCAGAAATTCGGGTTGCAGCTGTTGTGAGCCCATTGAGTCATGAACATATGGAGGCCAGGGAAGAGTTATGCTGCATTCGACCTAACTATCTTCAACCCGATCATGCATCAATTTTAGAAAGCTATCCTAGACATAATAGCATGATACCTCCCCCGCTGTCCATTTCAAAGCTACAACCTGGGAAACAGGTCACAGATCTGGCGAATGGCCGACCTATTGCGGGCCGTCAAAGAAAAAGACTAATCAGCATCACACACGACATGCGTGACAATCGTTCACTCTGGACTCCAGATGAATCGCATGTAGCCCTATCGCTACAACCTCCAGATGAGAAAAACGTTGAGAGGATAGGAGACGCCGAGGACTTCGCCGAGAAGATTGCACAATTCTATACCTTCGATGTTGTGTCCGTCGCTAGCATAGACTCCAACCTACTAGAGAAGGCTCGACCAAACACTTTTGCAACCGTACTTGTGGCTTATACTGCCCCAGAAGTGAGTTTGCCGCGGCTGGTACCAACAGCGCTGTACCGAATACCTGTTGAGGAGGATGGGTGGATTCGCGATCCCGAAGCATTGCCATCCGAGTTCCAAAGTGGATATAGGCGCAGCTTCGATGGAAAATCGGTAAAATATGTATTCATGTGTTTCGCCAGGCACAGAGTTCAATATAGTGATCGGGAGTCTATCACGCTATTCGAGGATGCTGAGTGGCTAGCACAAACAGTCACATCCCGGCCATTTTGGATATGACTTAAGAGTACTATTGGTCTTTCAAGAATTGTGGAAGAGCCAGGGCTAGTAGAGGGTTATATTGAAAATTGATTCGGACTTATGAATCTCTTCGGTTCCTCATATCCTAGTGTTTTTGCTCATTCCTCTTATCACATGTGTCAGGAATAAATGCAAGATGAACTCTTGGGAAGCTAGTGTCTTAATGTCTGTTGCACTTTATCTCATTCTGCCTTCTGATACGGGTTGGTCAAGATCGGACCGATCACAGTGAAATTGCATAGAGCGGGGACTTGAGAGAGGTGCCGGATCAACGACAGACTGCGTTTATGGTAGCTAATCCGGCCAACATTAGCAGGCGGTGGAAACAACAAACCGACTGAATCTTGACTCAAATATCCGTGTCCGGACCAGGCCCGGCTCGGAGCTCCACCTTATCTGTATGAAGCATTGTTCCTGGACCGGCCGTGCTTACAAAAACACGTACCGGGGCGCGTTGCCAGCGCGATGTGCCCCACCGTCCCAGCAGAGTTCAATGAGCGTCTACAATCTCTATTTACCAATAACATTTAATCCAAACCTCTCTTTCAACAAAACTTCAGAATCATATCCGTACAAACTCTCAGAGTCTGTGATCAAGAAACACTGAAGTTACGTTACGAAACTTCTCGACCAGCTGTCATCTCACTGCCCTGTTGCAGTTACATAAGTTTACTCAAATTGAAGCTGATGCTACGACGAAGTTAATGGAGCTTTTAAGTAGTAAGATTTTCTCCTTTCCGAAGCAGTCGACGCCTCCGCGTTTTATGCCCGTCAGATCAACGTTCCGAATCATGCTGAGTGTGGTGATGCAAAGTCCTGAGCCCAATGCTTAATCGGAGGCAATTGAATACCTAGATCTCCAGTAAGAAAAGGCTAAATATACCATACTGTGGCTCTTGCCTATCTTATTGGTCTGTGTACATCATCACCGCACAAAAGGAGAATGTTTTCTTAAAAAGAATTTCGTGACTGGATCGGTCTATAATATTTGACAGCTGAGTGCTCGTTTTATTGTACAAGGATGGATAAAAGCTGCGTAGACATAAGCATCGGGCCGAGGCAACCCATCCGAGGGATGGACCAAAGCTGTGAGTAGCAAGATTAGGGTATGAGTTACAATTCATGACAGATGTTTCTCTTTTCGTGGTCCAGATTTAGACCAGTTTCAGCTGTATTGATGGTGAGCAAACGTCTCATTGTAGCCATATTTGGCGTACCAGAATTAGCTGCATGACGAGAGTGTATGGCGAAGTGGATAAGCCAGGTATTGCCATAAGTGATTCTCACTGGATCTTTAGCCACACAACATGTATTGAATTTAAAGTTTAGCTACTGAATGACACGTAATAGTCAACGCGAAGCGTCTGTTTTTGAGATAAACATGTAAATAAGCGAAGTTGGATCTTTTTCGCCACCAGAATTCTACTTTTGGATGAGGGTGTAAACCTTTCTGAGCGCCTGATGATCACGTCCTTGACTATAAAGATTCGCTAACCTAATCCAAAGCTTGTACTTGGCAAGCGACAATGGAAGTACAGGAAGACATACGTGATCTCATTGACCATATCCAGCTACTGCAGCAAAATGCGGGGCCTATGGAGCGTCAGATTATTCGAAGAACCACAGAAATACTAGAGCTTTGTGCAGCGGTCCAGCCTCAGGCTCGCATTGTAGATGTGCTCCGTGTCGAGATCGGCCAGCAGAAGTGTTGGGTCAAGGACTACCTAAAGCAACAGAGAGCCTGGCAAGAAATCACGTTCCTTCTTGATGGGCTCACAAATGCCTCAGAAGATCATGAAGCACTCCTCCTGAGATACTGCCAAGAGACCTTAGAGGGGGCTAGGGCCATAGCTTTCGGGCTAGGTATCTCCTTATCACCCCAAGCGTGGAAAGTCAGGCATCATAAGAAGCCTGTGGCTTGTGCAAACGGACGACGCAATACCAATGGCAAGGATATCGATTCTGCTCCAGGAACAACAATCCTTCCCATAGACCGTTCTTAGGAGATTCCAGAGTTCTCGAAAGACTCTACAATCGATCCTGGTATTACTAGTTTGTTTGGATGTGCGTTTATCAAGCTCCTCTGTATCAAATGAGCCCGTAACGCATTGATACGTGATTGGAACTATGCGATGCAGACCCAAAGAAGGAATGCCCTGACTCACGGGACATTCTCTCTACCATCATTTTTTGAACTTTTTAAACACATTGTGTCATCTCTTTGGCAAAGGCGGATAAGCAGTAGTGCATGACATGGTCTTGGTGGATTGCTTTTTTACACGACATCTGTTCTCGAGGGACGGGAAAGTCATGAACATGTATAATATAGTGCAGGTAGACGCATGACTGACATTCTTTGTGAAATGCCTTGACTCTTGAAACCTAATTGAGGATTAAAATTAGTGTCTGAGATAGTAAGATCGAAAAGGATGTTTTTACAATGCCATCCTAACATTGCGCCGGGCTCCCTGGCTCCCTTGCTCCAGTATAAGAATGTAGCAATCATCGAAGTGCATAAGCAGCTACACATGGCCACAAAAGCACGTATTGCCAAATACAATAATGCACATACCAACCAGAGGTAAAGGCTTTGAGCTTCTTCTCATTCAGATATGTTGCAGCGTAGTCGTCTACATCTCAGCATGTCTACGATTCTGGGCCCAATACGTTCACCGGAACAAGCAACTGGAGTATAATGTTACTGGAAAAAAGAAGCTATCATCTCATGATATACTGATGCTTGCATCTGTGGTATGTGCCTACTGTGACTTCCAGATCTTTCTGGTGGGACTCGTGTTATCCGAAGACACAGGAGCTCCGTGAATATGAGACACTCATCCAGTACTTACCGGCATTTAGCTTTTTTATACAGCCCAGGCTATCGTTATAGTCAGAGGCATCGTCGAGGGTGGTATCGGTCAACATGCAAGCCAAATCGGAAATACGGAGATTATTACAGGCTTTCAAATGTGGTACTTCGGTGAACTCATCAATGCCGTGCTTTCATGCCTTATCAAGACCTCTATAGTCTTATTCTTGCGAGAAGCATATATCGGTCGACGAAAAGCTACTGATCAGCGCAAAATCTCCTGGATGTTATACATTTGTTTTAGCGGCATCTGCGCAGTCTCAGTCGTGTTCTTATCGGCCAGCATCTTCCAATGCTCCCCTCCGAGCCATTACTGGAAACAATTTAAGGACCCAAAGAACGAAGGCGCTTGCTCGAAGAGCGTGGTACCAGCTACTGGTATTGCTCTTAGTATAGTTTCAGCCATCACTGATTTCGTTCTGGCATCAGTGCCTACAGTCGCTTTGTTAAAGACGCAGATCCCGTGGCAAAAGAAAGCTGCCATCCAAGGTCTGTCGAGCTTGGGAGTATTGTGAGTGATCCCTGACGCCTTGAAATGCCGCTTTCTACCGACGCAAAGTTGCAGACGAAGGCTACTACATGATTTGTCCCGAAACTGACTGTGTGTCAACCCGGCAGAGCTGGTGCAGTCATGATCGTCCGCATACCCCACATACGAATCCTGGAACTTACAGAGGACTTCCTGTATGAAACAGTGTAAGATTTTTATCCGTTCTGTGTCCGTCGTCGACAGCTAAATTGCAAGTAGGGACGTTGCGAAGTGGACCGTTATAGAAGCCGCTTTAGGAATCATAGCGGGCTGTTTACCAACCACTCTACCGCTCATGAGACTTATGATACGTAAGCGGGCGTCTCAGAGCCGGTCCTCGTCGAGCCAGGGCCATCCTATAACGGAGAGCTGGACTTTTCGAACCCACGTTGAGCGAGGGCTACGGCCGACCGATGATCTCAATGATGGAGAAATCTTAGTTTGTAGGTCAATTTCACAAGTTCGCATCTTGGATAATGGGGCTGCCGGTGACTTGGAGCCTCGACCTGGGGGCTTCCATTAGTTCTACCGACCATCAGGAGAGTCTTTGTGTTTTGCTGAAGATGTACTCTTTTTGTGAGCTAACCGGAAACTCTTGGATAAGGAGTTTAGTATGTTTTTACGGATAGCTATATCAATAATACTGTAGAACCATAAAGAGCACTGCAGACTAGCTATCTTTTGGTAAACGTAGCGTATGATGTTTGTTCACCAATGAATGCCTGTTCAATATGAGAACATCTGTAGGACACGGAGATGACGTGATGATCCAGTTATTGGCCAGCTGGGTGCAGTAAATTTGATGCACAAAGTGCTTCTCACCATGCTTTGTGAACCTGTAGATTGGTGTATATTCACACCATAACATACTATTCTAGAAATTGGACCAAGGGGAATTTGTCTCATTGCCACTGTTTTACGAATATTTCATAGTAAAATTAATACCCCCGTAACAGACAAATCATAGTCCTGCTAATAAGAGGCATGATTCTGCTCAGTTAGTGAGCCCATTCACCACTATGTATAGCAAGTTCTAGACTTCTTATGCCTAGATAGGACTAGGGCTGGATAGAAGGCGGTCGAGTACAGGAATGGAAGTAAAGCTAGAAAGGATAGCAAGCTATTCTATTATTAAGATTGAACCAAAGATCTAGTATCACTTACTGGCATTCTATATCTGTTTGCCCGCCTGCCTTATAACCATCCCTCGGCGCACGGGGTTGCGAGAGTTATAGATTAGAATTACGGCGGTAGAATCAAGCAGCAAGGGAGAAGGACATGTCTACTAGAAAAACAAATGCTAGACCGACTGCTGACAACAGATGGATGACGGTTTCTGAGCAGTCTGGCAGTCTCTCTATACAGCTTACACCGCTTCTCGCTGAGCGCCTTGATGCCACGGAACATACGAACGGGATGGCTCTCCTTATTGGCTCACCATCCTGCAGTGAATTGTCAGATCATCTCAGAGCAACCTCATCAGATGGAAATATTCTTCTCGCCGTAGACACACGGACTAAAGTCCTGCGTGTCGCTTGTCCGACACTTGCAAGACATGTAGGTGCGGAAGACCACTGCCCTGGCGACAACATCGGTTGGGCAAGAGCGAAAGATGGAAACACCTCTCAGTCCCTAGCTGCCATTTATTCTCGCTTATTAGGGCCGTTCACGAATGTAGTATGCATCTTCGCCTCGAGCTTCACATCCACAACTGAGCTTGGTACCTTCCTATCCACATGGCTACGGTCCGCTTGGTCTAGGACACAGGTTCCTAACTCCCCTTCAGCTTCTGAGCAATCAATGCCACATGACTTTCTTGTAGCTCTGCCACGCCTTATTGTTCTGACGGAGGAGAAGTCTTCTCCCAGTAGCGGCTTTTTGGAAAGTCTGAAAGCATCTCTGGAGGCTACCGTTTTCGAACAGACAGGATTCTTTCTTAATAGAGCATTCTCTAGCCTTACTGTAAAAGATACTGCAACGGAAGCCTGCATACTTCGACAACGTCGATACACAAAGGTTACTGCTTTTCTGGATAGCGAGTGTGCGGTGGCACGGAGAACGTTCGAGCGCTTGAACATGCTCTACCATACACACACCATGGTTGACCTATTCTCTAGGGCTTATCACTGCCTTTTGAACAATGAAGCTTTTGATCCAGTCGCAGCTTCCCGGACATGGAGTCCAGTACCACCAAATGCGGCACAGCAGATTGTAAGATTTCTGTCTGAACATAAAGACGAAGAGACTCTCCGAACTTTTGCTTTACCATATCTAGTGTCTGCGATACGCGCGAATGCGTACCCAGCAGAAGCCCATCGTGAGTACTTCTTTGTCTTTTTTTTGTTTCTGCTTCTCACTGCTCTTTCGTACTGTCTCGTCTGCGGACAAATATGGTTTTTTGTGACCCCTCTTCCATTTGACGTATGCATGTTTAGTCTAGTTGTGGCATCGGCTAACGAAATCGGAAAGCTTTTAACTTTCCACTCATCTTTGATACTCTCTACAAATCCATCTGGCACCACGCCGCTAGCACATTGGGCCTGAGAAAAGATATGTACCTATTGGTAGAGGATATGGTGAGAGACCCCGTACGTCCCGTACTCACTGTGGACAACGACGGCACTACAGACCATACGAGGCTTCTGAAGTCTATCCGTCGTCTGAACTCCACCAATTCCCAACACACCATGGCAGTCGTAGATTCCAATTCCAATTGCGGAAGCAATTGCAGAGAGACAGAGCCGAAAACCATTTCAGCAGCTCCGCTCTGTCAAGGAGTTGACACGGTCAATTTGAATGCCCCAATGAGCTTACAAGAGCGACGTCACCTTTTATTTCTGGCCACCTCTCATGATCACTGGCGGGCGTATAAAGTCCACGATTACTGCCCCGTTTGTATTCTGCGACGACCTGAGTATGGACTACCCTGCGGACATATGTATTGCGAGTATGACATTAGACGTCTGGGACGGAAGATACGGCGTGAAACCTACATTGTTGAAGAATGCACCTGCTGTCAAGCCCGCTTCACCGACGTAGTTTTCAAATTTCGGCCTAAGACAAAAGGCATCAGGGTGCTTGCTCTGGACGGTGGTGGAGTCAGAGGCATCATAATGCTACAGTGTCTACACATGTTGCAGTCGATGCTGTGGGTCTTCCTTCCTGGAATGCCCATAATAGACCTGTTTGATCTTTGTGCCGGGACAAGCTCAGGTGAGTGATCAAAAAGGTTGATTTTGAGACTGAAAGCGAGAAACGAATGTCAGCATAGAGGCTGGATGTGTGAAAAAAGTATTGAAGGGCAAGAAAGAGGAAGAGGCGGTGAAGCGGCTGATAGTAGAGATCAGTGAATCCTGGGCATCGTTTCACTTGTACCCACTTAGAAACTAACGTGAGTCACAGGCGGAATCTGTGCTTTGACCCTTGCTCACAAAGGGATATCTGTCAAGAAAGCTATCCAAGACTTTACAGATCTTAGCCAGCGCGTCTTTGTCTCGCAACCAATTTGGGCCAGGGCCTTTAATCTGATCGCACGAGGGTCGATCTACGATAGTAGTGCCATAGACGAAGCTCTAAAGAGGCATTATGGTGAGAGCAAGCTATCTGACTATACCCCCGCAACTGCTCGGGCTGCAAAGGTTCTCGTCACGGTCAAAGGAACGCCAAAAGGGGATCAGATACTAAGTAATTTCAACGGGGTCGGCCTCGATGACTCTCGCAAAGACTTTGAACAAGCATTTCGTCATCCAAATGACGAAGAAGGGCAGGAGGCAATCCTTGCCTGGCAAGCGTGAGTTGACCCCGTATTTCCATCTTGTATCCAATTTGAAAGATCTTCGCTATTCACTTGAGTTTATTCCTGTCCTGAGATGGCTTTGTTTCCTTTTGTCAAACCATTTTTGTTTCACAAAGCTGACTTATGAATGTGACATGAAAGTGCACGGTCCACTTCAGCCGCGCCCGTCATATTCCCAACCTTCACCATCGACGGTGTCGGCACATTCCAAGACGGTGCCATGTGGCGAAATAACCCTGCCGACGTGGCACTTTCTCTCGCCCCTGCCCTAATGCAGGGTCATTGTCTCCCGGATATTCTGTTGTCAATTGGCACAGGGTTCGAAAAGGTGCCACAGCGAAGCCACCGTGAACGGCAGCCTCCTGCACGATCGACGATTCCTGTGATTGACCTTCTCCGTCGGCTCTGCGCTTTCATGGGGGACAATATAGCCACAGACGGAGAAAAGTTTCATAATCATATTATGGCAGGGAGATCCGATGTAGGCAGCTGGTTCAGACGACTCAACGTCCCACTTTCAGAAGGTTGCCCTTCAATAGACGACGCATCATCCATCCCTAGATTGATGGATGAGGCTGCAGCACATTTCAAGTCCAACCCGAGTATGCAAGAAGTGATGGATTCTATTATATCTAGTTTCTTTTACTTTGAGCTCTCTAGCCGGCCTTTACGGCACCGAACACATGTGAGCTTCTGCGGCCGTATCTTGTGTGATATTCAACCAGGCCACCGGCTTAAACATTTTATCAAGAACTTACGTATACGTGGGGCAGAATTCTCGATCAATGGAAATTTCACAGCACTCGACAGCGTAGGAGAGTGGAACGGAAGAGAAGTTGATTTCGAGATACCTGTTCGAGGGACGGTTGCTGGACTTCACACACGGCTCGAGATCTTTCTCTGCTGGAACATGAATGGCCAAAAGATCAAGAAAATAATCAGCCGCTCTCCCTTCAGTCTCGACGGGATCATGGAGGCCCAAGGCTGGGACTCTCCCCAATCCCGGGCTTTGCGACAGCTGACAAAAAGCGGACGCAAGCGTGGGCTCGATTGTCACGCTGCGTGGAAGCGGATTAAAAAGGCTCGGTCGTAGGAATGTAAATGAAGTTATGGTGAGCTCTTCCGTTCCAGTAGATAGTGTAGAGACCAGAGAACAATGGAACTCGCCCCAGTGCTCGCACAAACTTGGCCACGCAGTCGGAGGGACCGGGGCGAAGAGTAGATTGAGCCAGAATATGTCGCAAGTTTGTAGTAAGCACTAGAGTGGGTCTCATGGTGAAAGGGACTCCACTAGTGGGCTGGATCAATTTTTGGTGATTTCTTTCAAACCTTCGACTGGTTAGATATAGCTCGTTCTAACATCGAAAGAAATATCCCCTAAGATCACAACTCGAGCGACCTCAATCACTCCATCTAGCAGGGGTTGTACTCCAGTTGGCTATCTCCTCAAATGATGAGACTGCAGCCAGAAGTCTAAACTCTAGGGTGGCGCCGAGATCCAGTCGCATTGTCCTTTATGAAGGATATACATAACCATGGCGCAGAAACAATAGCTTTGTTATTATCCTGTGGCATATGCTTGTTGATATGAGGCGTCCTTCAATAGCTTCAAATGTTGCGTATGGAAATATACATCATGAAAGAAATGCTTCGTCGAATCTCATGTTGAAGCATCGTTTAGTGACAACGTATATCCGTGAGTGAATAATTGGTAATTGATTGTTTCACAAACGTTTTTGAACCCGATATTGGCGTAGTTTTTGCCGCCGTATATATGGCAGACTAAGTGTCAAAGCAGCAGGTTTCTCTACATATATGGCAAAAGGTCGACTGAAGATTTTCTGGCGGCTCACAATCAAGTTTAGGTTAACCCTCAATGCGGTCATCAATCAGCGCCCTTGTGAAACAAGGGCAAATCAGAACTAGCAATGAGTTCTCATCAGCTTGTGTCAAGGCTGTTACGGACGAAAGTATAATCATTGTGGGTTAAGGTAATTCGAAGTCAACCAGTCTCACACCATTGGTCGTGGTTTTACAGGAGTCAGCCTTACGTGTGTGAAAGTCAAACGCTTCAAAGGGTGGGCAGTTCGTCATCTAACATTATTCTATCCCCGCTCATACCTGATGCTCGGATACCCATTTGGTATCTTGATGACGCTGCTGCTTACCGCCAATCCGAATGGTTGTTGATGTTTAACATAAGTTGCGAAACTGGCCCAGGCGAAGAACGTATTGAGCGACTTTCAAGGCGTGCAAGACTTTACCGTAAGACATAAGTAGCTCAGTGGTCAGATCGAAAACTACGGCAACTTCGCCCCTCTCTCAAGTCTACGCTAACCGTTATATCATTTTACACGCCCCTTCACTTCGCGGAAGATATGCATTTCACCAAAAGAGGATGTGCACCAGTCTACTTTGGTCCAGAAATAATAAGGCATTCCGCTTTGAAAAAGCTCACGGCGCTGGAGGACCTCGAATCTAGTCGGCAGTGGGTTGATTATTCTACAATGTTCTTGAATAGGGATGGCTCCTTCTCACACAGAAAGATTGAAGAGAGATCATTTAGAGGATGCAGCCAGAAGGTTTCTCTATTCTTGGCTCGACTTTTTTCCACTTCGGGATCTGGAACTACAACTGAAGAACAAAGACTGCGTGATGCTCGAAGGCGATTGCTAGTCTCGATTCTTGCGCATGCATGGCTCTGGGAAAGAACCAAAGTGTTGGATAATAGATGCAAACCTGTCCCTTTCGAAGAAAGAAGTGTTCTCGCTCCGCACGACATTTTAAATTTCTTTGACAGGGCTCGGGCTGGCACAGCGAGTTTTACTCATGAAGACGTATGTCACTTTCTGGAGAACGATGCAAAAGTGGTAGCTCTAGACAAGGATATGTCAAAGTGGAATTTGAGGACAGCTATCGCATGTCTAAGATGGGATAAGGCCCATAATCTTCGTGATGGGGGACCATGGTGCTCTTGTCGGCTCGAGAGGAAAGGACTCCCACCACCTTATGACGAAGTGCTCGAGAGGAAAAACCCCCCACCATCTTATGACGTGGGGCTCGAGAAACAAAGAATCTCGCAACTTTATGGCGAGGTTTGCCGAACCAAAATCACATTATGGCGCAGCACCGAGGGGAAAGGTTTAGGATGTGAGGTGAGACTACCCGAGGCCTGGCGGGTGAAAGAATGAATAAAGGTGCAGTCAATAAAACCTAGCCTTATTATAAGTATCTATCAAGCATAGCCTATGCTTAGCTCATATCTGCCATTTGTGGACCATGACGGAAGAGAAAGTCACGGTAGCAATCAATTGATAACTCTTTTTGCCGCTAGCACAATGTATAGTGGGTACGAGTTATTGGTCATTATGGAGCCTGGCCTTATCCAGTAAGAGAAGCTCGGTATGGTAAGAGTGCGCACTGAGAGGTGAAGCATGTTGGCGTATATACTGGCCGTGATTTAAGCATGAATTGTCGCGAGAAAGAAATATCTGTGCGACTTTGCACCTGCTGTTGTTTTGAAACGGGCATGCTCATGAAATCTGTGAAAGGCACCAAGCCATACCGCCATCGACGTTCCATGACAATGTATCGAAACACTGTACGCCAGGTACGCAGTACATATGATCTTGTTACACGCGAGCGTTTCAATCAATAATAAGGTCAATTACGATAACACCAAATCTTTTGGAAGCATGTCTTCCATTACCAAAATGGCTAAGAAAGCCGCATCAACTGCAGAGACAGAAAGTTTTTGGCATCGAGGGCAACTTTGTCTATTCAGAGGACATCATTAGAAAGGCCCAGGAGAGATTGAATTGAAAGCAAAATGATTTCGTCGTTCTCTCACCTTGGCGAATAGAGAAATATGTGAGTGGCGACACCATCAGAAACCGGGCTGTCGCTGCGCTAGTAACATTCCAGAGGGTTACAGCCTGCAGCGATCGGGGTTCTAATAATGCCCTTATAGTTGGCTTTGCTACTCTATTTTAATGAGGGAGCCGACCCCAGTCTGTAACGTCGCTCCTCTTTCTTAAACATTCTAGGCTGTCGACTTCTAATTTCAGACAAACGTAATGGACAACAACACTAATAGATGAGCTTGGCCAGAATTCGGCTCTGTACAAAGGTAAAGCTACTGCACCTATGTCAGCTCAAGTGTTTTGCGCCGTTTTTCATTCTCACCCTTATTTTCTGCCCTGTATGTTCGAATATCACCTGAAGCAATGATTCGTGAGGCACCACTACGAGAACCGGCAACGAAGCGCGTGACGCGCAGTCAGACGTTAGCACAGAGACTAGATCAACTGAAGCGAGAGCGTGTAAATAGAGAGCGGAGGGAGGAGTTCCTGCAATACAAACAAGACGAAAAGTCGAAACTGAAAGCGTTTAAGGCCGCTACTGATTCTGCCTCCATTACAGTCAGAACAGACAATAAAAATGATGACAGTAACAAGGGCAGAAAGCGGCAGAGGTCGGATGCTGACCGCCGTTCGGCCGTGCAGCCGGGGCCTCCGCGAAAGAAAATCCCTCCACTGGCAGGAGCAGGGACCAGCCGCGACGATGAGCAGCGCCGCAAGGTTTTGAGAAAGGAGTGGCTGAGGGTACTCAAATTTGAGCATACCCACCTGCTTCTCGATATGATCGAATGTCTTATGAGTCGGCAAGCCGACAGGTATTATCTTCTTGCATTACAAATCATTTTGATCGTCTTTCCGGAATTTGACCACAACGCCGTTCTCGAAACATTGCCCGCCATGATGAGAAATGCGCTCGAGGAAACTGTGGAGCAAATGTGGAAGGGAGGCCCCAAAAAGGTTTACCTCGACTACCCTGCGGAGGGAAGCAAAGACGAGCGGACTGAGTGTTGGAAACAGCGGGCGGAGCTTTACCATGGCATCGAGATGGGGATTGAAAGGTTGCAGGTGGGAATCTTCGCGGTATGTCAGAAAGGACCGGACGGTCTACCTCCAGATCTATATGAGAAGGTCGAAAGCGCAGAACATTGCAATATTTTTACAGATCACTTTGCGGTGAATATGAGACGAGCTGCTTGTGTTTTTGAGATGACTCAGCTTCCTAGCCGGGAAATGGAGTTTTTGATCTTTATCCTCAATGAGATGATGCGGAGAGAGGCGGAAACTTCAAAGAAGTTGGAAGAGGACATAAATCGTTTGAAGCAAAAGGCCAATGAATCTGATAGCAAGCTGGAAGACTTGCAGAAATTTCTGGACGGCATTGGCACGGGTACCACGGAAGCAATCAGTATGCAAACCGCGGCTGACGAACTATTGGAGGAGGACGAAGATCCACCGTCGAAATCTTCCTATACAAACAGTGTATTGGACGGCTTCCGAGAAAAAATTAATAACTACGAGTCCGAAATACAAGGTTTGAAATCAGCTCGGGACACTTCTCAAGAAGAACTGAACACTGTGAAGGCGCAGAAGGATTCTCTTACTACCGAAATGGAAGGAATACGAGCATCCTGTGAATCCCTAAAGGACGAAAGTCATCAGTTGCAGGCACGATATAATGCCGCTCTCGAAGAAGTGCAAACTCTCAAAGGCGCAGCTGCAGAGTCGAATCAACGGCTGGTCGACCGAGAGGTGACATTAAAAGAGCAACTGGAGACGGCGCAAATTGAGCTTGAGCAAAACCAATCAAAGTCACCACTTCAGACTGAAGATACAGTAATCATAGCTGGGCTGCAGGATACAGTCAACAAGCTGACACTTGAACTTGCGGGTTGGGACCAGTTGTATGCAGAGATTTTTAATGAAGAGTCTGTCACGGACTCGACGAGAAAGCCTCAAAGCATCTTGGAGCTAACCCAAGGCCTGAAGTGCGAGATTGAGAAGCTTGTTGAGAGCGACAGTGGGCTTAAAATGCAGGCAGAAAAGATAGAACAGGCGGAGAGGACCGCGGAACTGGAAAGCCGTAATGCGGCTCTTCAAGCGAGAGTTGCTGATCTCGAACAGCAGTCTCACAAGCCATCTCCGGATATAAACATGAGTGACGCGAGTCAGCAACAAGCTGAAGACGATTCAAATCCCTCATTAGACATCCTAGCAAGCTCCTCCAAGGACTCGGTCACCACTACAATCACTGTAGACGAGCTCCAAAAAATGAGTAAAGAACTTCAAGATGTAAACTCGCGATTAGAGACTGCAGTGCAGGCGAACGCTTCTCTGCAAACAAAAAGCGCTGAGCTCGAGAACGAAGCTAAGGTACTCAAGGCCAAACTTCACGCATCTGAAGATGAGAAAGCTAAACTGCAACCTCAATGTAAAAACCTTCGTTGCTCCGGTCTTCTTGAGCCTGTTCCCCAGGAGAAAGGGAAAGAGACGTATATAGAGCATACTGGCACACAAACTATGCGTGAAGCGGAAGACGCGCGCCAATTGAAGGAGAAAATAACATATATCGAGGCCTTACAGTCTTATATCAAGGGTTTAGAGGACACGGCAATTCAAGAAGAAAAAAATTACATGTTGATACAAAAACAAAAGGATGATTTAGCCTCGCAGTTACTGGCAGCTAAGCACAAAGCATGTGACACGAAAATGGCTACTGCAGAAGCTGATCGACGGATCGCAGGATTGCAGGCTACGATAAAAGCAAAACAATTGATAATAGAGGAGTTGGAAAGTGAGGTAACCATAAAGGGAACAGAACACGGATCGATACAAATGGAAAAAGACATGTTGCTGTCGCAGTGTGATGAGTTACAGCGAACCGCAAGCTCCAACAAAAAAGATTTTGAGAAGAGAGAAAAAGACATGAAGGAGCAAATTGATAAGCTGAAGAAGGAGGTTAAGGACGAAAAGGAGACTCAAGAAAAGAATCTAAAGGAAAACGAGCGAATACTGCAGGAGAAGATAACGTCTATCAACGACTTGGAGAGGAAAATCAAAGCTTCAGAAGATGATGCAACGAGGGAAAAGCAGGACAAACAATTGATGGAAAATGAAAAGAATGAGTTGACCTTGCGGCTTTGTGAGTTCGAAAAGGTCGCGAGAGCGAATTCCGAGAAGATCAAAAAACAAATTCAAGATCTGCAAGAAAGAAACCTGAAACTAAAGTCAGACGTTGAAGAACAGGCCAAAGAACACAATCAGAAAAAAGAAAAAGCCGACAAACGATTGAAAGATTTGACAAAACAGGTTCATAATCTAGAGGATGAAATCAAGAATGCTCGCGCAAGCCTTGCGGACAAAGACCAAGAGCTCCAAAGCATGAAGACCGCTCATGATATCAGTGAACAGGTCACCGGTTTGCAAGATACCATCGAAAGGAAAGAGTCCGAAATATCAACGTTGAAGGAAAAGACAACAGAACAAGCAGCCGAACAGGAATCAATGCGAAGCGAGAGGGAGAATTTACTGTCTCAAGTTGCCGACCTGCATCAAATGAGAAATTCTATCAAGAAGGCGCATGGTAATAGTGTCAAACTTCTCGTGGTGGAAGTAGCTCGACTATGGAATCAGCTTCACACGCAAGCACAAAGTTGCATCGAGACAAAGGCTGAGTTGTCTACTTGCCGTAATGAGCATGCATCACAGCTCACCAAACTTGCTGAATTGTCAGAACTGACGCAGTCGAGAAATGAACTCTATAACCTACAGAAGCAGCTGGAAGTGAAAGACAAAGAACTCGCTAGAACAAAGAAGCTTCTAAATCAAACCGAGGAGAGGACCGCGAATTTACAAGATGAAACGGAGAAAAGTCATTCAATCATAGAAAATCTACCTCTTTCCGTGGCATCTTTACAGTCTACGGTTGACGGTATCCAGAGGATGGTAAGCGCACAGCAGCAAAGTACCTGCAATGCGACACCAAACTGTGGTTCCTTGCAACCGGAAAAAGGCGCTCATAATGATGACAGTAAAAGCTTCGCCGAGTTAAGAGACCAGATCCAAAATCTCGAGCATTTCATCGTAGAACGATGGGCGAAAAACGACATGGAAACCAAGGTTAGAGAACTGCAAGATAAAATCATGAACTTGGAGAGGTCGGGAGATCTACTAAAAGCCGAAGTTGTCATCGCAGCGGCCAGAAGGGATGATGCAGAAGCAGAAGCTGCGAAATGGGTTGGCAAGCACAAACTTTTAGAAGATCGCTTGCGGAAGACACAAGTCCAGCAAGTGGTGGACGCAAAGCTCAAAGTGGAATCTGAAGGCCAAGAAAGCATAAACAGGATTTATGAAGTGTCAAGGGCGGATAGTAGTATCCCTGCTCTGATGACAGAGATCAGTGAGAGTAACAAGACCTTGAGCCTATTCTTTGAACAATACAAGAGCGACGTCGATCAATTCAAGAGCTTGCACAGAAGGCTAGAAACCCTTGCTGCAGAGCTCCGAGATGTGGAAAATAGAGTGGATAACTGTATTGGCGTGCTTGGATCGACATCTGGGGATTCCTATCCTGGTATTGTGGATTCGGGTACAGGTCAGCTTGGTGAGGTGGTGGAACGGAGAATTGCGAAGAAGGTTAGCGTTCTTATCGAAAAGGTCCAGCTCAAGATTCAAAACTTGGAATCAGCTCTGGAGGCCAAGGAATCAGAGGTCGAACTCGCTGCGCTACAATCTGAAATGACTGTCCAAGAAGCTGGCCCGATGCACACGTCCTTATGGAAGGAGGTCCCATCAAGTCCTAGGGTCGGAACACCAAAATCTGAGCCAGATCTTTCCTTTCATACTCCAGAATCAATTCACACGCCCATTAGTCAACATAGAGAAGGCATAAAAGGCAGTCAGTATGGGCATGAAGATTCTGCATTCGATATCTACCCGCCGTTGCCCGTCAGAAAACACACACAGCCAGTACCTACACAAACAATGGACGGCCAACTTGACAAAGGTTTAGCAATAGATCAGCCCGTTCTAATGCAGCGCCCACGCAGATCCAAGGCTTGTAAGCTAGGAGTATCAGAAGAGAACGCAGCCGTGGATACGGAGAAGTCCTTATTACATCTCGAACGATTTAGAATGACTGTACTATTACATCAGTTGTCGGCGATATTGCCATCTGAGGAGGTATATGCATCCTTGGAGATCTTGACGAAATCTGGTCATATCTATTCATGGACAAAGATCGGTAAGCATAACCAAGACCGGTTGAATAAATTGGCTGGCGTCGAGTCGGCGCAAGTTCCAGAAACATTTGAAGTCCAGGTACACAACGCTCTTGCTGGTATGAAAGTCAAGAGACAACCACTGTTTCCTGACGCTTCTTTGCCGATATACATTCATATCTTCAAGATCTTCGCCGATCTCAAGCAAAACACGTATGCTGGAAATCACAGCAATCCTAAAGGAAGAGTACAGAGGATGGCACTACCAGCACGGAACAAACTTACTAAGCAACCAATGCGAACCCGGGATCCAAGGGACAGACTAGCTGAAAAATCACCGGGGACTACAGGCCTCAGATTCAAGGGCGCAAAAGCGATAAAGGTCCGTCCACAATTGAAATCGTGAGTCATACTTAGAAATAAATCCCTAAAACAAGGGCCAAATTTCTTTGCTCCCATAATCACGCCCGAGCAGGCATCAAAAGAATTGATTTCGTAATGATTAAGTTATGCCAGAATTTTTCACATCACTGTGAACATAAGTAGTGTGAAACATACAAGAGGACATTTGGGCCTCGTCTGCCGCGGCGACTATGAGATACGGGACAGAAAGTTCAGGAAGGTTTCATTGAGTTGCTGTCAATTTGCTCCTACATCGGTACTCATATTCACCAGTTATCCTTTCTTCCCGTTGCTCAGTGTTTATATCATCAGAAGCCCTTCAAATTATCCAACGGCTGACATGATGGCCTCTTGTTCATCTACCGACAAATCAAAGGTCCTGAGGTCTTTGACCCGTATATTTGAAGATGCAGGGGCCTTACAGTCGGATTTCATTGACAAAGTACGAGTCGAGAACTGTATTGGCTTCTGTCAAATTCCACTAGCTGTTGCAGGGCCTCTTCAGGTAACCGGAGGAGTCACACTAGATACAGTCTACGCACCTCTAGCAACGTATGAAGGAACTCTTGTAGCTAGTTGCTCTAGAGGATGCAAAGCTTTCAACGCTTCTGGAGGAATCCACATCGAGACACTCAGCAACAGCATGAGTCGAGGCCCTGTTTTTACTTTCGACAGCCCTGACCATGCAGTCATATTCGCCAAAGATGTACCGGCTTTGAAACCGATTTTTTCGCAGTGGGCAGCGGAGACGAGTGCATATGTACGACTTCAGGCTATGCAGCCCACTATAATTGGTTCAAAGGTCCATGTGCTCTGTAGCTACAGCTGCGGGAGTGCAGCCGGGCAGAACATGGTGACCAAGGCCACTCAGCACGCATGCGAGATGCTTCGAGATTCCCTGACCGATAAATATAGCATCCGAGGCTTTCTTATCGAAGGACAATTGGCATCTGACAAGAAGCCCTCGTGGGGAAACGTAAAGAAACCTCGAGGAGTGGAGACACTAGTGTGGGGAACCATTTCCCCCGATGTCTGTCGAGAAGTCCTCGGCTGTACCACCGATCAGCTCTATGCCACTCAACAGATTTTGAAGGAAGGCGGGATTCGAAACGGCCAATTTGGCTGCAATGTCAACCCGATCAATATCATTGCGGCCATGTTCATAGCGACTGGTCAGGACCCCGCCAGTACCGCTGAGGCATCCTGGAGTCACTTGACTTCCGAACTTCACCCTAAGACGGGTGCACTCACCATGAGTCTCTATCTGCCATCTCTTCCTGTTGGTACTGTTGGAGGCGGTACTGGATTACCAATGCAAAGGGAGGCCCTGAAAATGTTGAAATGTGATGGGGAAGGAGCGGAGCAGAAGCAGCGGCTTGCTGGTCTCATCGCTGCTTTCGGCCTTGCCCTGGATGTCAGCACGAGCGCAGCCGTAACCAATGACACTTTCACCGCCAGCCACATGCGGCTCGGGCGGGGACAAGAGCGGGCTAGACTGTGATCTATTACAGATGAGATGACGTCGATAGAGCCAGCGTTCAACCACCGGTAACGTACCGGAAAGCCGCCACTGCAGGGAAAGCTACATCTAGATCTACGACGATAAAGTCGTGAACATAGTGCGGGTTTCAGGAGTTCAATCTGCTATAGAAACGAAACTATTCAAGTCCCATTTGTTCTTTGCCATCATAACAAGAGCTTACTATTTGAGGGCGCATCAAAATCCCTGAAGTGCAGGAGACACGTGTCAAGAGTAGTCATATCACGAAGGCGGGGCAAAGGCGATCTGTCCTCTCAACGGTATAGTAGCGAAGTTTGCCAATAGCCTTATTTCTTTCTGGTAGATATCAACATGGTGGAAGGAAAGCATAGTCGGTAACTTTCCTTGGGGATAGTAAATTGTTCACAAAGAGCTTAGTGCTTTTTGTAATCATTTTCACTATATAGCGTACAACAGACAGTACCAAGCACTACTAGGTGACCATTCTTAATGCTGGCAAACTTATTTGCTTTCAACTTTAGTCAAGGGGGACGACGGGACATGGGACAGTCTGACCATGGAGCAGGTCGACGCATGGACCTCCGTCTAAGGACGAATGAAATGAGGAGGCATTTAGGCAACAGCGCCGGAGGAGGCCATTGTGGGTTACTAATGACAAAAGAGGGTTGAAACGAAGGATGAGATATGTGCCAGATGGTACATCTTTTTCCTGCCTCGTCCGATTATAGTTAGCTGCAATTCATTGTAGACTCACACAATTCGCCGTACATACGTTCCATCAAATCTCAGCAACTCGCGCATTAGCCTTGGTCATTGATCCGACAGAAGGTGTCCCATGTTTTGATAAGGCATCTGCTCCACTCGGCGCTAAAGGTGAGTTCACAGTGAGCTCACGGGTGAGCTGACAGGAGGTTCCATAATTACTTGAATAGGTTAGTACTATAGAAAAATTTCGTCCCTGCCAATAACGATCTGTAGGTCTGGAATAGTTACGCTAGCAATTTGAATTTAACATTGACCCATGTCAGGTCTGAATTTAGATTTTCAGGACTCCAACATGCAATGGGACGATCGATGTTGACTCGATTATCGAGGTTTATACATCGGCATGAAGGTCGACGTGTGAGTGAAAGGGATCCTTATCAGTTTGACAGAATTCGTTATCTTTTTGACAAAAAAGATGCTGCTGAATTGTATAAGGAATATATGGCAACACGAAAGAGTGTCCTATGAGACTATTAGGTCGAATGGTAAGGAATTACTTGCGAACCTGTTTGCTTTTAACTTTGGTCCAGGGCAACGATGGGACATGGGACAATCTAACCACGACATTAGTCAGACCATGTCGACCCCATAAAAAGGAGTGCAGCGACGCAGTTGATAGGTGACGAGCTGAATCGAGACAAAGTCTTGGAACTAAAAAGGCGATTCTATAATGACAGATCACAAAAAGTAAAAACTTGGAAATAGCATGGAGAATAGGGCGAGAGAATGTTTAGTTATGAGAAAGTCAAACAAAGGATTTCGACAAAGATAATGTTTTATATGATTGCCTCGTAGCAGCCATCGCCAAATTCTAATACTTGGCCACTACCAAGGACATAACGTATATACATTGACTGGAGAATGTAAAGAGCAAGAGGAAATACCGAAGCATGTCCCAACTATTCAATTTCCATACTAACGAGAAGTCAACCACGTATCGCGCCACGCAAGCCATCGCTCAAACTGGCAGGAGAAGATTGTGAGGCCAAATATTCAAGATAGGCATATTGACCGGTTATGTTCTATCAATTCGAGCTTCTTGGGCAGAGCCCAATTCTTAGCCTTTATATTCGCTGTCTTTGTGTTTGCCATCACCGTATCTAGGCTTATGGTAGGTGGTGTAAGGCTTCTTGGTGACGGTCTTGGTGACAGTCTTGTACTTTGTGACCGTGGGCTTGAAATTGGTGACAGTTTCAGTCTTGGTCTTGGTGATCGGGGCCTTGTAAATGGGCTTTGTGACAGTGTGCGTGACGATGGTGGTTACGGTACTGACTTTTCCCCCGTAGCCGTAGCCATAACCATAGTCACCGCCTGAATTGGCAAACGCCAGAGGGAGGGAAAGCAGAGGGGCGATCAAGATAAGAAACTTCATGTTTGAAAGCGGAGCGAAAGTGTTTTGTATACGATATTAAGGTGAGGAGTGCATGAAAGAGTGCAAGGAAGAAACTTTTTATCGCCTTTTGCTTCAAGATTCTCCCATTCTGTTCAGAATAGTTACTGGTCATTCATCAATTAGTTGGAATACATACGCATGATCCAATCATGACTCATGTCGTCCTGCGCTCTAGCAGCAGAGCTCATATTCGTGTCTCACTTAGCACAATAACCCAAGACTTTCACGCTCAGAGATTCACTCGGCACAAACTTGACTGTTAAATGAAACAAGTCATCAATGGTCAAACTGAGACCAAACTACAAGCTCTCAAGGGCTTATGACTTTATATTCTCGCAGAAAAATAATATTGTTTGAGGCAAGCACTGATTGTACCATTTCGTTCTTTTTTTATTAGTCATTGGCGGACCTTTGTGAATGACCCTGAGAGGGGAAGGGACTGTGAGGAGCCGTGCGGGTTCATTGGTCGCTCTAACAGTTGAACTGAAGCCAGTGGGCGATTTGATTGTAAAACAATGAGAGTCGTCTCCAATTCGGAAGCGCAATACAATAGTAGAGGCTCCCATTTTTGATCGAGATATTCACATCCTGCGTCTGCAAAACTACCAGACTATCAATTGGTTATTAGTCAACACAGCAGTGTAATAAAGTCTAGAGATCGGAAAGCGCTTGTCATAACCCTCTCCTCGAAATGTTCTGTTGACTAGCTTTTCGTACACACACACACACACAAAGTCTATTACGCCCGGTAGGCCAACGCCCAAAGGGTTCTAAAGTCTAAAAATTCATGCGCTTCGCCAATTAATGTCTTAGTCTCGCCGAGCCCCTATATTTTCCGCCTTGTTCTCTTCTGTCTCTTCATCACCTCTCCTTCTAGATCCCTGTATTAGTTAGTAGTAGCAGGTCGGCTTGAAGACCAATTCCTCCAAGTGTTCAGTTTCCTATTTCCGGCGGCTGAAGCGATGCCCGCTTTTGGTTGTACAGGGTATTAGTTGTTAGTTGGTGCAAATTTGTGGTCTATCAGCTCGTAGTGTTCCTGTCATCTCTGTTCTAGGCGACCTGTTGCGATCGCGAATTGGATCGTGGCTCGTACTGCTTTCATGTTCGGTGTCCACTCTTGTCCGTCTGATACTGCTTTACCTCCCAAGTGGAAAGAGAGGTTGCCGCGCTTTTCTTCTACACATTGCAGCATCATATCTTTGCGTTGTGTCGTCCACTTTATGCATCGGAAGAGGAAGTGCTCTACCGTTTCTTTCGCACGTCCGCACAGGCATTCGTCCGACTGTGCGGCCCTGATCTGATATAAATAGCCATTTAGTCGTGCCATTCCAGTTCTAAGTTGAGCCAGCACGCTGGCCTCTTTCCATGATAGCTGATCGTATAGCAGCCGGGTATGTTTACCAGGCAGCGCTGAGTCGACCCTTCTAGAGTGCCCACCAACTCCATCTGGTAGCTTCCTTTCCTTTCGTAGATCTGCTCTCGTTCGACTGAGAATCGTTGTCTTGGCTGTAGCCATTCCTCTCTTTGGTGTGACATATGGCTCAGTAGCATGACGTGCTGACATCTTGGCTGCTTTCTGAAGTTTGAGCTCGCTGTTGCGTGACAACCAGATAAGGTTGACTTTGTTTCCGTTCGTTCTGAGTTTCTCTAGTGCATCATATATCTTCTTAATATGTCCTTGACCTGACTGCTGGCGAGGATTACCTATGGCCAGTGCCGCCGATTTGTTGCTCGTCAAGATCACAATCACTCGATACTTTACCTCTGACAGACAGCCGAGACCATAGGCAATCGCTGCTAGTTCAGCTGTATACGGGTTGTGTTCTTCCCTCGTACCTAGGGTGATCGAAAAGGTTTCGCTGAGCTTGCCGGCTCTTGCCACGGATAGTGGGATCCTGATCGCTCCGCCCATGCCGACCAGATCGTTTCTCGCCGAACTGCTTGTCGCGATCCTAACCGCCCATCCTGCTCTGGCTAGCTCTTTGATCTTGTGTTCTTCTTCCTCTCCTTGTGTACTCAATATGACCTTTATACGCGTTTCCCACGGAGTGAGAGTAAATGGCTGGATCACTTCCATGGTGTCCTTCGGCAACTCTCGACATACATCCGCGATGCGTCTGAGAGGAGATATGAAGCGTCTGAATGCTTTGATCCCTCGCACGAGATTTCGGACCGGATTGGTTCGCGGCAGCGTGTGTATATCTACCCATAACTTGCTCGCTCGTCTCCAGAACCGTTCGTGGATGGTCGCTATGTGGGCTTCGGCCTCAGCTACTCCTGTCGCCACGCTCGTGAAGGACCCTATAATCGCTTGCGCTCCTATTCTCTGTACTCGTTGGATGGCATACGTCGCTAGTGTTTTGCAAGCATGCATCCAGACGTTGGAGGCGTAGTCCACTACAGGGGCTACCATGGCTGCGAAAAGCTGCCTCGTTGTCGAAGGGGCCATCCCCTTGAGTCGTTTCAGTTCCATCACCGCCTCGAGGCCTTTCGTCGCTGCCCTTGCAATGTGCTGCTTGTAGTGAAGCCGTGAGTCCATGACGACCCCCAGAATCTTGACTTGATCTTTCGGAGAGACTCTCTCATCCTTACTGGTGAATGGCTCCGAGTCTATCCTGCCTGTGTATCTGGTGAAATGTATGATGGCCGTCTTTTCTGCCTCAAAGGTCGCACCGCTCCGTCTCTCCCAGTCAAGAGCTTTGTCGATGATCGCTTGGATCCCTCTCCGGTTGCTCTGGGCTGTCGGTCCCGACACCCACGCCGTGTAGTCATCGACAAATGCAATAGCACCGCCATTCTTGTCAATCTGAGTTTGCACCAGATCTGCGTTGAAGAATAGAAACAATATCGGCGACAGAGGCGATCCCTGTGGCAGTCCCGCTTGTGGCAGAGGTCTACTCTCGGAGCTTTGTCCATTCACCATGATAGTTGCCGTTCGCTCGGAGCAAAAGGCATCTATCCAGTGTAAGAGACCATCCGGAATTCCTCTTGCCTCCATCCGCTGCAGTAATCTCTCTTTGCACACACCGTTGTATGCGCCTTTCACGTCGAAGCTGATTAGGCTTACGACATGGCGTGAGCGCCATGCTGAAAAGATACGTTCTTGAAGGAGTATAAGCGCTTGCTCTGCTGATCGCTGTTTTCGTGCACCAAAATGGTTAGTAGGGAGAAGTCCGTGAGTCTCTACCGCGTGAGAGATCCTCTCGGCAACTACCGACTCCAACACTTTGCCCAAGGTAGCAAGAAGCGAGATTGGTCTCCAGGCTTTTGCAATCGTGTAGTCGTCTTTTCCTGGTTTCTTGAGCGGGATAATTCGAGCATGTCTCCATTGTTTCGGTATCACGCCTTCCTCTAATGATGTTTGGAAGATGTCGAGAACGTCGTGTTTCACCGACGGCCAGATTTGCTTCCAGACGACCGCTGGTAGTCCATCCTCTCCAGGCGCCTTCCATAACTTCGCTGCCCACAGTTGGCGCTCCACCTCTTCCATAGTCAGGTTCGGCATCGTTACTGGAGCTCTCTGTGGTCGTGGTCCTTCGTCTTCGATGTTGTCTGGCAGTGGCGGAAAGAACTTGGCTAACAATTCTTCGGCTTGTTCTCCACGGTTAGTTGTTACTGTCCCGTCTGCTCTCGTGAGCTGTGGCACTTTCCCAAAAGCTGCATCATCCCCAGACTTCATGTACTTGGCTGCTTTCCAGATGTTGTCGTTATCTGCTAGGAACTCTTTCCAATGGTTGTTCTTCCGTTGCCGTATGGCATCGTGATATTGCTTCGCTGCGGCGGTTGCTGAGCCCTCGAGGTCCGAGGAACCCTGTCCGGCACGTCTCGCGGTCCGCGCTCTGTTCCTCCAGTGTGTGTAAACGTGTCGTAGCTGTGTGAGATCAGAGGTCCACCATCGCTTTGCATATGGAGACGGTTTGGCTCTTGGTGTTAAGGTCTGGACGGCTTCTGAGACCGCCAGCATCAGCCTGTCCGTCTTCTGCTGCACTGTATTTCCCATCGGTTCATCTCTCAGTGTGTTCGCTATCCTGTTATTGATCCCCTTCCATGGTGCATTCTTGAACAGCAGTCTTTCTTCCTGTTTCGGTTTCGGGACTGAAACGTCAAACATCGTCTCTATTGTACGATGATCCAATCCGTGTTCCGTACCATATACCGCACATTTGATATTCGCGTTCGCAAGCTCCTCGGAGGCCAGAACCAAGTCGATCGTTGTCTCATAGCCTCCGCTTTGCCATGTTTTTGTGCCCCGTCGGAGCAGGCTCCGAAGCATAAAGTCGTTCATCAAGTCGATGATCGGGTCCGCCTCCCCTTGTCGCTCCACCGATACATCGTCCCCTCCCCACATCTGGTCGTGCCGGTTAAAGTCGCCAACCATCACTACATCAACCGCTCTCCCTGATCTCCGTCTCACCTCCGTAATAGCTCTGCTGAGCTTGCTACACGTGTCTCGTAAAGCTTGGGCGTCTCCGCCCGGTACGTAGACCGACGCCGTGAACACCAGACGGTCTGGCAATCGGAGGACCGCTGCTGTCACGTCTGGGGACTCTATCGGTACCTGCTCCGCCTCCACCTCCCTATTCACCCAAAGCATACTTCGAATCACCCATCTACCCTCTCTCTCTGTCGTAGGCACCATCTTAACCCATCTATGATGCCCCATGGGTGTCATCAATAACTTGCCCTGGACCCTGCGTGCATGGGGCTCTTGGATGGCCAATACGGTTGCATCCTGAATGTCCTTGTCGTTCATTAAACTATCATGTACTGGCCCTTGCTTTCTGACATTCAGTTGGAACAGTTGGAGTATACTATTCATGCTGTGATGGATAGAGTTTCCGGCAGTTTCTGCTGTATGACTCGTGGGGACCGCCACAAGGAATACATTTCGGAATCGTTCCTGTGCATGCACTGTGGTGGTGACCTTCTTGTGCGCATCTCCCACAGACTTGTGGTCTGTCGCATTGATAGGCTTTGTGGTTCGTTATCTGTTGGCACTTGTAACATTGTTTGGGACGTTCTCGGCGTTCAAACACGCTCGTGGTGCCGGACTCCCCTCCAGCCACGAAAAATCCTTCACCAATGAATCGCCTGGCTTCCGAACGCTTCTTGAGGTACACGACCATCGAGCCATACGCTTTGGGGATATCTCTCTTGCTGAGCCATGCTATCTTTGCAACCTCGGTGTCGTTCTCTCGACCAAGGGTCTCGGCGGCTTCTATCCGAATTTCGTTCATCTCGTTCAGCACCGCGGTGCGACTTACGTTATCCACCTTGATAGGGTAGAGATCATCTCGCAGGACACGAGTTCCTCGTGCTAGTTTTGTCTCTGCAATTTGTTTCACAATCTCATGCTCGTTCTCGTCCCTTCAGGTGATCCTGACGCGGTAGGGGTTCTTTGGGTCTATTGTCACCGCTCGGCATCGCCACCTGGGATTGTCTAGCTCAGAGCGGACTTGGTTCTCCACTGTCGCTCGGATCGTCCCGGCCGAGATCCTAGCCTCCTCTTCTTCCAGTCTTGACACGTCAACTGTGCAGTAGAACACGTCTACGGGGTTCGGAGGAGCGGCTACGGTTCTCGAATCGTTGTGGAGTATAGATGATGTCAGTCGTGTGACGTCGGCGTATGATCGTTGAGGTCCCTCTGTTGCACTCGTCGCAATCGTTTCGAGCTGTTCGCGGACCCGCTGTAGTTCTTCGGCCATCTGTTCCTTCATCTCGGCCATCTGCTTGCCCATTTCGCACATCGTTTCTTCTTGCTTTGCGACAGCTTCCTGTAGCTCCTTGGTCATTTCCATCTGTTCTCTCAGCGCTTCTTGCAGTCTTTTAGTCTCCCTGCGCGACTCCCCCAGGAGATCCAGCGCCTTCTGCAGCATTGCCCTTCCATCACTGCCGCCGCTGCCGCTACTCTTTCGGACGTCGGTCGTTCGATCGGTTTGCTCTTCGGTTGGAACACTTCGAGTCGTCTGCCGGGTAGGTTTTCGCGTTTCTTTGGCGGTGTCTTCGAGTTGTCGCGCGGTGTCTCGGACTTTGCTCGTTTGCCTCACCACCCGACTCGATCGTTTTGGCGTCGAAAAGGGGGTGTCATCCTGCTCCACCACGATCTCGGCCCCTATTGGATCCGCCATGACGGCAAGCTAAGCAACCTCCACACACACTTTCCCGTCAACCCAACGATAGCAATGTTCTGATCTCCTCTCGTTAAAAATGCAGTCGCCTTGGTTCCGATCCCTACTGTACAGTACAGTCTCACCCTCAGTCGCTTTTCGTACAGTGCCGGCCGAAATTAGAGGCCGCCCTGGCTTTTTACAAAAAGTTTCCGAGCATGGACCATGTCAAAGACGTGGCTGGCATAGTACAGATAGCGGTTTTGCGCACCGTCATGAACTATGGTTGCTTATTTCTAGAAGGTCACCATGTATTATTCTCGACCCTAATATATAAACGAGCTCAAGAGAATAAGGGATAAACCTTTTCTGGATACATATCGCATACAGAGGCAATATGCTGACTTTCTTACAGCTATAAGCAATCATTTCGGACGGCTGTAAGCCATAACAGTATGACGACATTCTCTACGTACTGTAAAAGCCACACTAGCCACAAATGACCCGGCCTCTGATTTCGGCCGGCATTGTATGATAAACTAGTTGATAGTTGCAGATGATGTTCTGATACAGGCCCCTGCGATGAAAGGCTTCCGGACGCCCTGGCGGCCTTCAATCGTCAATCAGGCGTAGAAAGGATTTCACAACGTTAATGTGTGACTGCGTCCGATAGCGCCAAAATCTTACCAGCTAAGTCAAAGCCTATGATTTGTATTCTCGGTTTTAGGGGTTGGGTGGCACGATGATCATTTCTGAAGGGATAACAAATGTCCTTCCTAGAGTTTCGATGTGTATGAACCTGAGTCTTGAAATGTGGGTATTTCACGTCAACTCCCCACCATCATTGTTGTTCGTCATTTGTCATCTGACAGCAGGATTCCAAAACAGGGATAATAAAATGCCCCACTGCAGCTCTTCACAAGTTCACCGCGCTAAAGTACATAGACTCATTGCTCTCAGAGACTTCTCTGACTGGATCGCGATGACCTTGTTCGTTGTTTTGCATGATTCGCAACCTTTTCGCGTCCCGCATTCATCCCATGAGTTACTTTTCTACATGTAGCCGCTACATGCTGGGGCATGCCGATGGACCTCGCCTGATCGTAAAGCTAGCATCAGCATTTTCGTAAGAATAAGATTCCACGTTACCTTCGACGACATGCGGGCCTGCTGCTTCTCGCATCGAGTCCAGTATTCGTGGCTTAATGGAATTGGATGGGGGACCAGGAGTCTACGATATACAAATGATCAAAAATCATGCAGCGCCTCGATACTCAATGTTGAACACCATTTCCTAACTCGGTATGAGGATAATTGAATGTTTCGACGAAATAATTTCACAGGGTCATCCTTCAATTTCCAGACGCTGTAATAGAGATGACTGGAAATCAAGGTATGTATAATCAATATTGAGGCCGATATCGCATGCTTTCGCCACTTTCATACAGCATAAATCTCGCCTGCCCTCCCGTACATTAGGACTCTCATAAGGTCAGAATCATTAATTCGAATATGGGCGGGTTGGAAGAATTGCCAGTCAAGAACCGCTACCACATTACCTTTACCATTCTATTTCACAGGAATACACCTTCAACATGGAGCTTGCCCAAACAGCATTCGTTCCGAAGCCGATTCGTATTGTCGTCATAGGTGCTGGGTAATTTTATCCTCCTTTTGAATTTGGATTAGCAATTAACCGTTGTAGGATATCGGGCATTCAATTCCTGAAGGATGTAACCACGCGATTGCCAAACGTCAACATCACAGTTTATGACAAGAACAGTGAGGAAGGAGGAACTTGGGCTGAGAACAGATATCCTGGGTGAGAATTTCCCTCACCCCTAACTACTCATGGGCAACTGCTGAAATTTTATAAGTTGTGCATGCGACATCCCGTCCCATGCCTACCAGTACAGCTGGAACCCCAACCCCCGTTGGAGTCGCCTATATGCCGAGGCGGCTGAGATCTTAGACTATCTTAAGTCAACAGTGACCAAGTTCGATCTCAGACGATATATTCAATTCGGTACAACCTGCACCGGGGCGAACTGGGATGAGATGAATTCGGAATGGAACGTTTCTCTGCAAAGCAACGAGAATACTGACAATGGAGTCTGGGTCAAGTGCGACGTTTTTGTCATTGCTATCGGAAGGCTAAACAATTGGAAGCTACCGGACATCAAAGGTCTTGATACGTTCCAGGGACGTGTGATACACACGGCAAACTGGCCCCAAGGCCTAGATTATCGTGACAAAGATATAGCTGTTATAGGAAATGGGGCCAGCTCAACCCAGTGCTTAGCTAGCCTACGCAAAGGTGAGAAATTCGGAATAAAAACCCAATTGTTAACTAACAGTTCTAGACACGAGATCCATCAGTAACTTTATTCGTGGACCAACATGGCTGGTCCCGCATGTATTTTCTAGCAATGCAGAGGCGCAAGTTACTTGTCAGCAGGACCTACCCTATAGATAAACCCGAACCACTCACAAGCGGACAGATTACCTTCCT
>NW_022194807.1:38340-40721 GCF_900067095.1 Fusarium proliferatum ET1 | reverse complement strand
TAACATAACAAGCGGACAGATTCCCACGATACAATTAAGAAATTCGAAAACGAGCCCGATTCGTACCTTCAATTCCGCCTTGAGATCGAGAAAAAGCTGGCCCATGGTTTTAAAGGTCTCTGGGCCAACTCAGACGCTGCTAAAGAATTTACTCAAAACGCAAAACAGCACATGAATGATAAAATCAACGATCGACAGACTTTGAAGGCTCTTCTTCCAACTAAATACAAAGCTGGCTGTCGTCGCTTCACGCCTGCTGACAAGTACCTGGAGGCTCTAAACCAGTCAAATGTAGAGCTCATTTCAACCCCGATCAAGCTGGTGGAGGGAAATGCTATAGTCACCACCGATAACAAACGGCGAACATATGACATGATCGTTTGCGGCACGGGCTTTGACCCATACGCCCCGAGGTTTCCAATTAAAGGTAGCGGAACAGCTGACTTGTCAGAGCTATGGTCAACGGATGGGGGCTACGAGAGTTACTTGGCAGCAACAGTCGCAGGCTTCCCCAACTTTTTCGGTATGTGCACTCGCTCATGACATCAAAGAAAGACAAAGAAACTAATTTATGTTTTAAGTGTTTAACCCACCTATCTGCCCTGTTAATGGTTCGGCATACCCTGGGATCGAGCGTACGAGTGATTACATCATCAGAGTTATCGACAGGCTACAGAAGGATTGTCTAAGGTCAGTCTGTGTTAAGAAATCAGCCCAGGATGCCTTTAACCGCTGGGTTCAATCACGCATGCCCGAGATGGTATGGTCGGAGCCATGCTCATCGTGGTGTAAGTAGATACCCATTATCCCACATTTATATTTGTCAGTGCTTAATACTATGTTACAGATAAGTCCAAGAAAAAGGTAATTGTTCCATGGCCAGGAACAATACTTCACTACTACTCCGCGACTGAAATAGTACGATGGGAGGACTACGATCTCAAGTTTGAGGATGATGACCAAAAGTTTGCAAGTTTTGGAAATGGTATTACAGTAGAAGGATTCACTCCGAAAAGTATACCTTGGCTTCGATGCAATTAATGTATCGAAATACTATATGGTCCACTAGTGATACAGGGGTTGATATAGAAAAACATTATTGTATGCCTTGGTTAGGCTTAACCCTAATTTGGCTCGTTCTTTAAAGAGATTCTATTGTAAACTGTGCCAAAAAAAAAAATTAAAAAATTGTTAATTTACTTTGCAAATGGGTCGCTGCATTAGAAGCTACCTATATAAGAGACTATTTAGTTGGGAAGTAATGCTAGTTTGTATAGCCGCGTTCTTTTGTGACTTTATGAGGTACAGCCTGTCACCAGCTAGCTATACCACCATTCTATCTCACAGCGGCCCGGATCGAGACTCCCATAAATCTCTATGAATATCTTATGGCTGACATCTATATCTGCCCCTCGACAGCCTTGGCAACGGTCTAAGATAGTGCCTTGAGTAGTCTTGCCGTTAGACCCCTTAATTGTGATAGTCCGACCACATAAGGGGTTTTCATTGGTGTTCTCGACAATCTTGGCTGCATCATATACCTCTCCAGAGATTGCTACGATGTTGCTAGTTTCGTCTTGCCCACTCGAATCCTGGCCGCAAGCGCCTAGCCCAACAGTATAAAAGGTTATGTCACCAGATTTCACATCGCTGTAGGGAATCGTAGTTCCAGTCTTCGGCTCAGACGTTTGTTCCAGTTGGGAATGAAAAGACGCCAAGTGCGAGGGATAAGGTGGGTTGACACTAAGATCAGGAACTTGTTCGTTCTGAATTGAAGACCCGGCAGAGGTGATGGGGTGATGACTTTCGACGACAGGAGCATCGGTAGGGAATGGGTTGGTAATTACTGCCTGCGTAGAGGTAATCTTGGGTATCTCAATCACACTGGGATTGGCGACAGGTATGGACGGGTTGATCGCCTTGGACCCGTACCCGCAATTGCTCGGCCACTGGATCTCAATTATGCCCTCTGGCTGGGCGGCAGCAACTGTGGCAACAAAGGCAGGAAAAAGACTAAGAATCTTCGTGAAATGTGTATGCATTCGTTTCGATTACCTGTTCTTGGTTCAACGGTAATGGAAGGATGGCAAAAGATATGTGGACTGCGTTTTATAGAAGCACGTAGCTAAGCAATAAATACATAAGAAAAGCTGAATCTTTAATTAGAGAACTTCGCACTTCTAAGAGGATACATTCTGGAACAAATTTCAGTCGATAATATTGTTTTGGATCAAAAGATCTAGTTTCTAGTATTTTAAGGTTCAAGTGAGAAGACAAACACCTAAAGACTAAGAACACTGTACTTCATAAGAACTGGGGATTTCTGAAATAGCAGAGCTATACATAGAGTGCTTCAAAGATGCTAGTACGACCACCATAAG
>NW_022194807.1:32488-34588 GCF_900067095.1 Fusarium proliferatum ET1 | reverse complement strand
TTAAGAGATGAATGTTGACCTCCTAGAAGGAGATCTAAGTAGGCCAGATACAGATCGCCACTTCCCCCACCGTGAATTTGAGAGTCCAATTTTTACAATATTGTATGATATGCTATTACTGCAATGGTAATCAAAATTTCATAATGCTGATGTTAGCCCCAAAGATAATAGCGTAATTCAATTTGGTCGATAAACTTGTTGGTGGCTTTGAATCCCATGTCGAACTTGCCAACTGGAATCATTATCTGGAAGCTGGTCTGGGATGCTCTGGCCCGTGAGGCTGGGAGAGAGAGTTTGCTTTCGCTTTGAGGTGGGGATACAACCCCCGTATGCCTTGACATCTTACCAATCTCTTTACACACCTACTATGCAGGCCTCGCTCCATCCTATTCGCCTCTGACATATTTTACTTACTGAAGGCTTGTCTGACTTTCCTGGAACTGCCATGTCAATGCCTACTCTATGACACCGACGTACAAGCTTTAGAGCCGATAAGACGGGTGTAAGAGACTTGGGTGTTCTTTTTTCAAGTCCAGGGAGCACCTTCTTGAGAACACAGAGCAGTTACGTGGAAGGAGAAATTCCGTTGAGCAAAAAATGGAAGATCAGGCTAGACTCGCATCAGCATATCCATACGAGAGTTGCGGATGAGAATCCCTCAACTGATAAGCTTATGTGACATTCAATAGAAGTTAATGTGTGCTAGAATTCTATTAATTCACCATGGATAAAGAAGATTAGAGGATTACATATGTAACGCTACCCTTGTCTGTCAAGTTAAAAAGATATTTTAGCTATTATGACTCACATGTGGTCATAAGGCGTCGATATGCTGTTGCAGTAAGCGTATGTAGATTGATATAACTACTGAAGGTCAAGATTTCCAGGCGCCATTCCAAATATAGAGTTATGACATAGAGCAGCAACGTATTGTATCACAATATGGCTGACGCTTCTGTGGCTTTGATCTCCGCCAACCGAGATCGTGTAGCTGTAAGGTTGGTCCAGGCTTCGCTAGTGTGCTATAATTGGCACAGATACTCTCTACAAAATAACTCCATTTGAATCAATAAATAAGTCTGTCTACTGACCCTAAGTGGAATGACAGTCTCACTCTACACAAGCCTGTTGAGAACTTACTGCATTTCATCAGCATGTCGTCAAAGTCAGGTGCTGACCTAGTCAGTGAATATATGAGAGTAGCCCGAAAGTATTATGAAAAGTCTATTGCTGTCCTCCGCAAGCAGCTAGAATATTCAGAGGCTAGCACACGCACACGAGAGGATGTCACTCAAATCGTTGCAATTCTGGAGAAATGCACAATCCAAAAACCGCTCACTGCTAAAGAAGTGCTTCGATCAAGACATAGAGGCGACTTGAGTAAGAGACTAGTGGTTTGCTCAGAAGACGATGCACGCGAAATATTCGATAAGGGGCCCCCATGTTTTCCAATCCTGGTGGCCGAGTCACCTACTCAACAACGCATCTCCGTAGATTGGTTCTTAGACGTTCTCGAAACTCGAGCAAGCCTTGATGTCCACGACTTTGGCAAAAACATCAATAAGAAAGGTCGAGTTGCCGAGAGAGTGCCTTCGAGTTCTGCCATAGATATGTTCAAAAGCCGAAAGGAGACGCAACTAAAAGGAAACCAAATTTACCCACTCAACTTTCTCAATCTCAACGGAATCAAGGACAATGCTGTCCCAGGATTCTTGGCCAATCGTACAGACTTCAAGATACTAGATCTCTCATGTGAGGAAAACGGCAAAAGAGAGTATCGTACAGAATCAACGGACCTGGATGAATCAACTTCTTTCCACCTACTCGCCAGCCAAGGAGCGGTGCATCTCCCTCATGTCGATCATCACTATGTATATACAACAGTCTTCAATGAGGAAGGGCACAAACTGTGGCTCATGTGGCCAGGCTTGGGAATTGATGGTCTTCGGACGTGGAGGCACACCGGCCAAGTTCCCGATGGTGGCATTCCTATTTACATCGCACCTGGCTATACTCTCGTCCAGCCACCCGGTACGTTGCACGCGCCAATTACAGTGTCAGACTGTTTGATGACAGGGACAATGCATTGGCATAGTTCCC
>NW_022194807.1:0-29583 GCF_900067095.1 Fusarium proliferatum ET1 | reverse complement strand
GACACAACTCTCTTAGTGCAGTACCGATCGATGAGATTTATAGTGAGGAAGAGAGTCTCAGGTAGAAGGTCAAAGAAGGCGTGGGCCTCGATGAGGAAGTTTACCAAGCACGGCCGCTTCACCCAATCGATCTCGGGCTGCAAATCGATCAGTGAAGCATCAGGTAGAGTCTCTGTCTAAATCTTATTAGCACAAGAAATGTAGTGTTAGTGTTGCAACATACCTCCATTTGTCGCAAATGCTGTATGATATCTTCCATGTATTCATCGCCTGCTATTCGTGAAAGCTCATTCCCAATCAGCTCCTGCCGTTGACGAGACATCATTTGTGCAACTTCCTGGGCTGAAATTCTGTGCTGATGCTGATCGAATTCCGCACAGTAGGAGCCGTCGGGCTGAGAGTATGCCATCTTTGGAATATAATAGATGACCGGCGGATGAAAGCTGTTCAAACGTTTTGATGATATACCTTATTTGGGGGTCAATGCAGGAACAATCCGTTCAAGATATGGGACTCCTTAAAAGCTCTCTTATGATAAGGGAGCCTGATGTCGAGTATTCCGCAGTTCTTGTGATTGCACCTTTCTCTCCAAGGATATCGAGAATCGTTAAACCTAATTCATAAGAGTTAGCTGTTGATTTATGGTATATTCTCATGGAGACCGGTGGAAATAGAAGGCCGGCTCAGAATAGATGCGACGAAATGCCGTGACCTCGGCGGCCCGCAACAGCAGGAACCATCGTCAAGGAAGAAGCCGGATTTCTCTATTTTAAGAACTTGGGCTAGCGGGTGACACATTAAGATTTGACATAAATTCGGGATTCGATAGATTCGGTTGAGATGCCATGACGTATACCAAAGCCATCAGAGTGCGCTCTGACGTGGAGAAACTTCCCATTGCACCTTCTATTGACGGTAGACTATCGCTTGAGGCGATGGACAAAAGAAAGTATACATAGTACTTACCTTGGAGGGATGGACTCCAGCGAACAGTTTCACGGAGGGACGTAGACTTGCTGTTGATCTCCTCGTACCAATGTTCGGTGCCAGTTAGGTTGTGCGTCAAGGACGTGCAGTGGGATTACTTCTATAGTTAAGAAGGGATATTGATAAAAGCTAAAAAAAAGAAAAAGGGGTAAGAACAGCACTTTGAAAAGTGGTCCACGGATCCACCCAACGTGGCTGAGCATAGTCCCGTCTTGATGCGTAAATCTCATTAGGCAGTTCATAAACCGGACCAAGGCTGCAAATAGACACCCTGTAGAGGCTCCGATCAAAACCAGAAAGTCGTCTGTAAAGTGTTTTCGGCTCCTGTAGCATCGAACTGCGCAGCTCCATGAAACTAGCGGCGGGCCAAAGACTTCAGACGTTACAAGTAAAGGTTACAAGTCACTTCCCTAACATTAGATATCCAATGAGAACACCGATCTAAGCCGTTGCTTTGTCACATGATTTAGAGCATTCAACGACACGTCAGCTCCCTTACCTTGATATCCCGAATGGTACTTGAAGAATACCAATCCCGGCGCTGACAACACAGATACTGCATTCCAAAGCTTGCTATATGGCCCATCAGACGATTCAAATTATGCCTAATCTCAAAGGTCAGTGTATAGCAGCCGTTATGACCGATATTTTGCTGATTGTACGTAGAACCTTTGATGGAAGATCTGGACATCCTTCTTGACCTGGTTGCAAGTATTTCAGATTATGACGAGCCTCAAGTCCGGGAAATTCTTGAAGGCCTTGACTTACTTGATTACAGGAAGCGGCCTATTTCTGAAGCGACAGGTTCGGTAGCTTGTGCACTTTGGAGCAGGCCTGATTGCCAAAGACGCAGGCGACTGGAGCTCAAGGGCTTATCTTCCATAAAAATTGCAAAAGTTCTTGGCCGGCAACATTACTGCAAGTCAAGTCGCGCACTATATCGGTGCTCATGTTGTATAAATACATACTCTACATGGGGTACCGCTGCTGATCACTGGCAGATGAGACACAACGGTCCAGTAATCATATTTTGCATGTCGTGCGGCCATCAATTGTCAGCTGACAATGCAAAGAAGCATCAAGCTGTTTGTGGGTGGAAAACTATCGACGTAATTGCAAGTGAAACGGCTCGCGTTTGGCTCTACTTCCTTCAACACCTGTTGAGCTTGAAGCGCCAGGAAGTTTGTAATTTGATAAGGGCGTATCATCGACGAGATCCGCCTCGCCATTATGACACAAGAAGTATCCTATCCGCGAATCCACCTCCGGTCTGCTGCGTTCTAACCATTATAAAGGTCTCAAGATGTATTTGTTTCAGCACCTGAGGCAAGCTCATAAACTTCCAGAGGCTTCTGGATGCTCACCATGGCAGCAATCGCCCGAGGAGTGGCATGATTTAGGCGTAAATGGAGGCTCAACTACAAAAGAAGACTTCCTTGTAATTATGAACTCCATAAGAACAGGCGAGTCGCTGAAAGGTCGGAAGCTTCTCGTGTGGGATCCTGACCTATTTGACGATGCCCATCGCGACTTTTACCGGTTACAGGTTAGCACAAGAGAATCCAGATGGGTACGAGTAGAATCCGAACAGGGCTCTATGTCATTGAATCGCGTCTTTTATGATCAAACTACATCGACGTGTGCTAAGACATCCAGTGGCCACTGTGCCCCGACGCCTCATTTTGCCTCGACCACCTCAATACACGCTGAGTTGGAAGAAATCCCCACAATTAGTGATAATGACAGCCGCAAAATACATGAATCAGATAGTGAGGGCTCCAGCGAAGTTAGTTCGATAGCGGGCAGTGACACTGAGCTTCCCTATGGCGCCGGCTATGCGTGGCGCAGTGCTCGGCAAGCTCGACTCAAGACCAAGCCTAGTCGCTATAGATTAGGCCTCTAGTTATTATTAGAAATCTCACGGTTCAAGACTTACCGTTCCATTAGCACATTGAATTTCTATTGCAGAGGAAAGAGTTGCCTTGTCCACAGCAATATACCTAGTAAAGCTAGTTGGAGTCACTAAAGGAAAGTCTATATTCTTCAATGTATATATAAACACGTAGTTTGATCGGCACACTTTCTCCAGATGTTCTAGATGCCCTCTATGGTGGCGATACTAGTCTGTAGGTATATATATTGGTCCATTTCCACATACGCGGCAGGTGCATATCTGAACGATATAGGTAAACTTTCCAACACGTCAACCTATAGTCTAGGAGCAGTCTTTGGCCTTGTCCTACAAACCACAACGGGGTCCTCTCCTAATCATAAACCCCTCGCACGCCATCTTATTCTTTTGCATATCATTAATAACGGCGTTTGGGGTCAGATCAAAAACACAGGCGAACCTCAATAGTTAACGGCTGTGTCAGTCTCGCTCAACGTAAGACAAAAAAATCTTTAATGGCTATTTCAAGCCTTTAGGGCTATGCTCAATATTTTCAGGCATCTGTAGCACCTTCTGTGAGAGATTTTGCTGATGCTTAGAAACTTTGTACCTAGAATAAAGGAGGTCTCTATGCTGACCTTTGTGATCACAGACCCAGATATATTGGGAGATTAAAATAGGCGGTCCATTTACCCGTCAGTACACCTTCATCTGGGATGTCCAGGAATAGGATTACAATGCAACTTAGTAGCCCGTCCTTGGCCAGCACCACACAAGTGGAAAAAGGAGGAAGGTGAGAGTATATATGACCACATGAAAAGCTATATGGGATAGTTGGTAACCCACAAATCCATTCACTATGTACGGTGACCAAAAGACAATATTCAAACTGGTTGGCAGGTTCAACATTCAAGGCGGAGTTATCAAGCAGGCGTTGGCAACAGATATCTTGTGTAAAAACGGCCTTCGGCCATTTGACCACAAAAATCATGACATAAAAGATATTGGTATCCTTGTTATATCTGAGGCAGAATATAATAAGCCTAGCAAATTTCTTGAACCTGTTCGCGATTCAGGCGGTCGGCTAGTTAAGAAGAAATGGATTGAGGATCTTCACTTCAAGCGTACATGGTTGGACCCATGTGGCGATTACCTGTGGGAGAAATTAGGTTGTGTGGACGACAAGGATGTCAGTGGTGATGACAAGTACAAGTGGCAGGATGATGACTACGAGCAGGGCGATGACGATGATGATGAGTCTGACGATGATGACTATGAGCCGGAAGATGACGATACTGATGAATCTGAAGATGATGACTATGAGCATGGCGATGACGATGATGATGCATCTGACATTGATGAATCTGGCGTCGATGAGCCTGAGGCTTATGATTACGAAGTTGATGGAGACTGAGAAATCTTATTGGAAAAGGGCTTACAACGAAGATTCTGAGGATGAAGACTCTGAGGATGAAGACTCTGAGGATGAAGACTCTGAGGATGAAGACTCTGAGGATGAAGACTCTGAGGATGAGTCATATTGGAAGAAAGCTTAAAAAAGTGGTTGGTAAGGGATTTGTGATAGGAAGCGGTATAATAGTAACTGACAGTGAGCTTCGGAATCAAGCCCTAGTTCAGATGGTAGCTCCACTGACTTAAGCACCGATAGTTCAGTAGATACCGACCACAGTGACACCTTGCGAGACGATTATGGAAAGTCGCAGAATCCTCACGGTAGGGTGATTGGATACTCAGATCAATAAAGTCACTCAAGACAAAAACAACTTTAAAAGAAGTATTGACCGGGAAAATGGCAGATAAATTATGAAACAAGTCTATTTCGAAGTCAAAGGGGACAAGACAGCGGCCTGGCTTATTATGAAAATAGCCTGTGCCGACGACGAGTTGAAGAAATAGCAGGACATGAAATCAATCTTAATCTACGCTAAACAGGCCGCGAATTATTCAACGCCAATAAGCCGTTTTCGCATAATAATTTCTGGACCAACAGCCAACAGCCGTGATCAAGGAATATCTGTAAGCACAAACAGAACGTTGTTTTAGCCCCTTTCCGCATCCTCGAGAGAGCTATAAACGATGCCCTCTTGAAGTGATTCCCCCGGACCGGCACACAGTGTCTGCAGCCAGTTTCCGAAAGACAGAGAATAATCTTCACGGTCCATGTATCTTTTGAATCCGTTACGAATATTGTCGGGATTCTAGTTCTGAAGATATTTATCTTTTTTCATTGACACTCAGATTTGGTATACTAGGTTCTGGTTGGGCACCTTGTCCTTCCTCTTTTTAATGCGTGGACAGCTAAACTCCATTTATATACGCTGACAAAATGTCGGTAGTTCTGAGAAATTAATCTTTAAACATCTACATATCTCGAACAACAATGAGCAGTCTCAGAAAAAGACAAGTACAAGTTTCACGGATTAATTTAGGCGTCAAATTATCGCAAATTAAGGGGCAGCTTTGGAGTTACTTTATCAAGTTTGGGCAGTCGAGAGAATAAGCACTATATCCCCTTTCAGCAGAAAGAGCACCTTTTAACAAAACTAGAATTATTTATAATCACAGCTTCATTTACTTCTAGTAACAATACCTCAATTGTCTAGCAAATAAAGGTCTCTAAAAAAAAACCTTTTCCTAAATAAAAGGATGAGTTCAATTGTATTAAACAAAATAGTGAGCTTAATACAATCATTACGTTCAAATATTAGATAGCAGGAGACAATATATAATGGCGAACCCTAAACTAGCAGCATTCTGAGAAGACCATATAAAACTATTAGCAGCATATTGATTACTAAATCAAAATATGGATTCACGCCGACTATCGAACAAAAGATTTCATTTAATTGGCAAATTTGAGAGCAAAAAAGAGATAAACAATATAATCAAAGGTTTAGGTGGTTTAGTCTGGCGACGAAACTGCAGTCAACTACCGACTGACTTGATCTTGGCACCTACCCAGACAAAGTTTCAAGAAGACAAGATTCGTAACGAAGCTCAAGAGTTTAAAGAAAAAGGTGTAGAGTTTCAGCATGATTTGAAATGGTTATTGGATCTCCGGGATAAAGATACCGGTAGGAAACCCAACGAGTCACTAAGTTCCACGAGGACAACGGAAAGCAGCATCACAATACCATCGCGGCAAATTGTTTCTACTACTCCGCCTCCTATACATATAACGATTGAGAGATCAGGAGAAGGACAGGAGAATATGCTTTCTACCAGGAAACATGTTGCTGTTAGGGAAACTGTCCCTAGTACGATTCCGTCCAACGCCCAACACAAAGTTATGAAGGCCATCGTCGAGCCAATATTCACGCGCCAGCATGCTCCCACTGGGGCCCAGAATCTTGACATAGAGCTCTCCAGGGTTCTTTGTAAGAAACAAGTTCTACGTCCCCCTCTCAAGAGGGCTGGCGACGTCTCTATTCCCTGTATACCTGATGTGCGTTTGTACCATACATTCTTAGGAAATAGGCGACAATGTGACTAATACAACTCAATAGGCAGATCACGACGACGACGAGGGAAATTACAAGGTTGTTATTAATGCCAAATTAACGAATAAATGTCTGTCTACGTCAACCTTTGTCTGTTGTTCTTGAAGTTTCTCTAATTAATTTATAGACAAAATCCTAGATTTGCTAGGTGAAGGAGGCTATGGCACAGTTGTCAGAGCCTGCAAAGTTGTCAGAGACTGTAAGGTCCCCGGATCTAATGACGTTGCCATCAAGATCAGCGCCGTAAGGAAGGGACGCAGTGATGCCGCGAGGAAAGAGCTTCGGATACTCGAAACCATTAAAATGAATGATGAGAGGAACCAGAAGGGGTGCATCCGTGTACAAGAGTGTTTCGAATACCGAGGCCACATTTGTATGGTTATGGACTTACTTGGTCAGAGCACCTGTGAGTTCCTTGAACAGAACAACTATCTTCCATATCCAAAAGGCCATATCCAGAGTTTTGCCCGGCAGCTTTTTAACAGTGTAGCCTGTAAGTGTAAAAGTATGGGCTTAATTACAAAGCATTCTGATGAGGTTTAGTCTTGCACGACCTAGGCATAGTCCATGCTGATATTAAGCCCGAGAATCTCGTACTATGCGACCACACTTACTGCACCTTACCTTATCACCGCGTGAGGCCTTCTTCCTCTTTTGTAAGATCTGAAAAGGCGCGATATGCTGCAGAGCGCCGCGTCTTAAATAACACCGAGGTTCGGTTGATCGATTTCGGTATAGCCACATTTATGGATGAACCTCCATCACATTTTGACTCAACTGCACCGTATTGTGCCCCAGAGACCTGGATATATCACAAAGCGTCATTCTCCCACGATATATGGAGCATAGGATGCACCCTCGTCGAGTTTTTCACTGGTGATATTCTCTTCGACGCCGATGATATGACTGAATACATAGCAATGACAGAAGCTGTTACAGGACTCAAATTTGAGGAAGAAATCTCTTGGATCACCGACGAAAGGTTTCGGCACATTCTTTCCGCTTTGCTTCCCAAAGCGATGCAAAAACCACGCCAAAAGGTCCAGCGGATGAGCATGAAGCACCTTGACGTAAGCGACTATTCCCTCAACCTCCTATGGCCCTAATTAATACAAAATAGCAAATCATCGCCCCTGGAGACGATCCCTTCCTTAAAGACTTTGCGGATCTGTTGAAAAGAATTTTTGTGGTAAATCCTGAGCATCGTATCACTGCAAAGCAAGCTTTGCAGCATCCTTGCCTCACAGAAATAGCCCAGCCAGATAATGACACTTTGGCTGCAGAACCCAATAGCGCATCAAACCTCGCAACGCCATGATTTCTCAAGTTGGAGACGGCAGGTCTATGATCTCCTGATTTTGTTTCAATGGGTCGGCACCTTCCCATTCCCAAAGCATTCCGATCAAGAGAATTGGCTAGCCAGCGTGGTGGTTCCATGGTACAATACTTTGATTTGGAAGAGATACTATTATAAGATGGGTATTAGTGATGAAGCTTGAGCAACTGGCTGGTATGTATTAATGCAGTACAAGGCAACATAAACTCTTACGCTTTGGCAGGACGAATGCTTACAGTGCCCCATCTTTACCCTCCATTCTTCAGTCCAAAGCATGCTAAACATTATTCTCCGAAGCGCCTGCTTAAGAGCGACCTATAGATGGTCTTCGCTTAGCCTCTTCATGGTGCGTTGTTATCGCAGAAAAAATGCAAGCTGACTCTTGAAAGTGATGGCAATCGGTGGTTCCGCATCCCATACGGAATGGCCACAGCGAAAGGCTTCAATAGGCAAACCCAGCCACTGATACATTTATAGTGATTCAATGACTTCTACAACTACGAAGCTAATTATATCTAACCAAGATCCAACTCAACTACGAAAGCAGATGAGGCTTCAATATTAAGTTTTAAGATAGCTTTGGCGCCACTAACTAGTAAAACCATTTCTAATCTCAAGCAGTCTACCAAGGCTAGTTGCGCAATCAACATAGTAGTGAAGGAATAACAACCAGAAGCCGGAGGATACTGGGCAAGATGCTAGGCAAGGGGCGCTGATGAAAAAGAGCCAACGATGATGAAATATTGGGGCGCTGTTCCTCTTTGCCAAAACCCACCATGAAGTGGTCTCCGGAGCCATAGAAATCTACTATAACATACCAGGCTACAAGAACTTGCCAAAAATGAAACAAGCTGTATAATTAGGACTCCCCATTAGGGTTTACTGGTGACAGATAATAACAGGTCAATATGTTGCAAGGATTACATCAGTATTACAGAGAAAATAGCAGGTGAATTTCATTGTTGTCCGTATTTGGGGTACAAGGTGCTAGATTGTGGGGCGATAAATTCTAGGGCGATAAATTCTGGGGCGATAAATTCTAGGCCAGCTGGGGAGCAGGGAACTGTCATCGAGGTTCGGTATCTTGGCTTGCACAGGGTCTCATCGGCCTTGGATCTCATATGCTCGTTCTCAATATAGTATCTTGACTTGATTTCTCTGGTTTCAGCTTTGCCATTTATCCTGTGCGGTCAAGATGTCCACCATCGATGCCGGCCCTCTGTCCAGTAGTTCTCAAAGTTGGCAGGGTTGGCCTCGCCCCTTACGATTCTAACCTGACCCCTCCTCATCCTCTAAATCAATCCTTCGGACAACCTTCCCCCGCAGCAGGTCCACATGCTTGAGACTTAGCGTACATATCACTGTCGTCTTATCCGGAATATCATCAATGTCTTTCTTCTTGAGAGATCCATTTAAAAGGCTTTTGGAAAGGTCTTCCTGGGATGAAAAGTATGGGGGTATTAAATCTTTACATCTGTCCTTGTCAACCTTTGCCATTCATGGTCACGGCCAAAGAACGCGGGAATGTGAGCTCTTTCATGTGACGTTGAACAAGGCTCGAGCCGCGGCCAAGTTGTCTGAGTCAATGCTATCATTGTAGTAAATGACGAGATCCATGATAAATCGATTTGCGGATAGGAATACTCATTCTGGACAGACGATAGTGCTGGAGGTAATGAGGAGGTTGAGAGAAGTAAAAGGATGGTCAGATTGAGAACCGTATACTATGTAGACTCGGGGCGAGCATGCCTTGAGAACTGGGGAGCCGTGAGTAAGTGTTACCCCATCACTAGCAGTGACACATTGTGATAATACTGTGAGCGAGGCAAAGTAAATTACCTGGGGCTTTGTTGCACTGCTTTGTTTTGAGATGGGAGAGGTGTCTAACAAAGGAGTGGCCTGGTGAGTAGAACCACCCTCAGCACCTCCCTCTAGGGCCTAGTCAGTTTTAATAATTGCCAACAGCCCATACGAGATATCTCCAGTAGAAATATGATGTTTGAGTTGATGGTTGATTTTAAATCAAAAAAAAAAAAAAGAAAACATGTACGTCCATGCGTATGATTCGCAGTTCAATGAAGATATTTTGTGCACTGCAACTAACCGAAGACTATATCAATTTATCACCAATGAAACGTATGAAACGGACTCTCCATAGGCTGCAGCGGTCAGCCGACGATGCAACAAAGTTGCCGCCGTATGTAACGCCCCGCATCTTTTGGCAACCAATAAACTAGCAATACCAGTTGAGCTAGATTTAAGAAATGACATGAAAGCAATAAATGGTTCACAACGCTCTTCAAGGGGAAGTTTCTGACGTTCTATTCGTCGTTGCGTAACTTCAAGCCAAGACAATAGGCAGCAAAACCACAATATAACCTCTGCTGCTCGGGGCCACAACGTAGTACTGTAAAAGGGGTCCAATGGTACTGAGCCAAAACTCATCCATGTATGAAAATCTTCAGTCAGATCTGTCGGAAGGACCAGCTGAGATAAACACTCTTTGCCATGGCCACATATATGATGAGTGGCCTTTATTGTTTCTCCTTGAGTACAAACATGCCCCCGAACCAGCCATAAGCCCGTGTCAATCTTCGTCCGTGCCGTCGAGCGACTTCGAAAGGAATCTTGCCTTTTGGGTGGGGCTCATGGAAGTGAATCCCTCGCTCAATGCCTAAAATAGTAGGCGAAAACTGCCAGACAGAGCCATAGAGCTTCTCGATCTTGAAACCTGTAGAGGCCATTGCATGGAGGAAGTCGCCCCATGGAATGGAGCCAGGCGTCGATGTTACCTCGGGGTTGAAGAACAAAGTGCGAAACACCTTCAATGCTCGAGCGTCGACGAAGAATATTGGCTGAGCGTCGAGAATCTCGGGTTTTGTGGCATCAGATGGTTCCACGTTATCGTTGTTGTTGGGCATTCTAGAAGGGTCACCCTTGGTCTTGACCTTGGACTGAAAGTCATGGGCATTGAATCTCTGAGGCATTTGTGCAGGTTGGTCCAGGAACAGATTTGAAAGTGGACGGTTAAGGGCCCAAAGATCTTGGTCCAGGGCAGGCTCAGTTTTTTCTTTTGCTTTTGTAGGTTCAACCCATTCTGCGGTCCTTCTCAAGATGCGCGGTTGAGAAAGAAGGCGAAAAAGAGCTGTATCTTCAAAATTTGTGACTCTAGCTTTTGTTACGTCGTCAACCTTGGCCCAGAACATATCCAAATTCGACTCGGCCTGTCGCAAAGCGTCTACCGTCTCTTTTGTCCGACGTTTGCTATATGGGTAAGTAAATTTGCCACCTGAAGGCTCCGCGAGTCTAGCGGCGTTATCCAGGCCCTTCTGTAAGAATCCAGCGTGAAGCTGTGCCACGGGTTTCTGTAACGCGGTGTACTGCTCTTTGAAATCTTCCACGTGATCAGCCGAAGCCATCTCGAACTGTTGAGCCCATGGCTGATAGAGCTCGAGTTGCTTGAGACTCTGTGTGACAATGGCTAGGTCACCGATTATCTTGGCTACGTGGGCCGATATGCGGGCGTCCGCCTTAGGCTCCGCCTGTAGCAGTCGCTCTAACTCATCGACGACGTTAGGCACGCGAACGAGAAAGAGGGTATAATCATCTTCCCACAGTGTTCGTAACAACCAAATCAATTGCTGTTCTACTTTTTCCATTTTGAATCCCGGGCGCCTCCTTACGAATATCTTTGTCGAGTCAGAATCAACAGGCGGCTCACGGACGAAGAATTTCCGCATTGGTGGAGATGCTGGAACAGCTACTTTAAGCTTGTTCAAGGGCCCCTTTGCCGTTTGCTCCAAGAAGTACTTGAAGCGGAGTAGTGGAACAAAGTACTCCTTCGGTAAGTCCTTGTTGGGTAGTATTTCCTTGTGAAGCTTCTGCTGTAGCATGCTCAGGTTTTTGACTTGCCGATGAAGCTCAGTGAGGGACTCCAGATTCGCATAAGCATCTGAAAGCATACCAAAGGTTACCCGGGCCCATAGACTATTCTCCCGCAGCCTGTGGGTTGCAGGATGTGGAAGTCCCCTGGTATCAGGCAACATTTCTTGTCGGTGATCTTTGATCTCGCAGAAATGGTCAGCAAAATAGGCAAGATCCTCACGAAGTGCCCACACGTGATCTTCTGCTGCTGAAATCTGGGCTTGGAGAAGAGACGTGAGTCGTTCGAGATCAAGTCTTACCGGTAGCCTGTAAGGCGCTTCCGCCGCCATTGTTGTCAATGATACGAAGCCGGAAGCGTCGCTGTCCGTCTTCAGAAATGGCTCAGGCTGGATGCCATACGCGCTATTGGCGATGTCGTCGGCGGAGATGTCGTGGAGGACTTCGTGACAAAAGTTAACGAGGAAGGGCATCAAGCGAGCCTGTGCCTCGAGAATAAGAAGGCCCTCCCCAGGGAGAAATTGTTTGCGTGTGTGCATCCAGTCAAAGGCATCCGGGTGCGAATCCCAATCAAGAAGCTTTCCATATTCCTCAGGCGTGGTGGCACCATGCAATACCATCGTGTGAAGGTTAAGGAAGATAGGAACTAGTGCCTTTGTCACTTTGCCTAGATGCATTGCGTCGTTATCAGCCGCCGCAAAGGCCGGAGGTGGATGACGGCCTCTAGCATTCAGCAGCAAGAGCATAAGCTTAGGATGTGATAAGTCCTCCTGGTTGACGTAGGGCCACATGTAGTGGTCCTTATATTTTGAGCCTCTCTCTCGTACTTGCTTTGATTCTCTGCGAAAGGCCTCGAAATCAGGACGATGAGAGGCAGGCATTGCCGGCCACGCTTTGAGGAGAATTTGAAGTCTCTGCTGCCGAGTCTTCTTGGTCCACCTTTTCTGAATCTTGGACTCATGCCTCTCCAGAATTTGCTTTAGGAGATGGTGACTTGCATAGATCTTGGTCGAGTATTCTCCAGCCTGTCGTCGAACCTTGGCCGGAGAAGGAAGGTCGGGCATTGGACCTCCCATGGCGGTAAGGAATTTAACGGTATTGGACCAGCCAACATCAGGCAGAGAAGCATCTTGACTGTCTAAATTTTGGCCCTCCTCTGGGAAGGGGTCAAACTGGAAGTCTCGACTGAGGCTCATGGTTTGTTTTGATAATGAGACGCTCCCAAGGCAGGTTGGAGATAAGGCTTGGAGGGCGGGGATGAGGGTGAGATACTGAAAGTCACGTGGTGTGACTCGTTCTTGCTAGTACGGAGGAAGCTCGGCGACACTAGTGGGCCTCGGTATTTGAAATACGAGGATGGTCCTCCACCCGTTGGAGGACAACTAAGCAAGCTTAGCTGGGCACAAAACCGTGAGACAGGCACAAAAGGTTGAGACAGCTAGAGATCACCAAAATGGAAGAATTATAGTGCACTTCTTGACGACTTTAACACTTAAGGACTAATTAACATAACATAATTGGATGCGACAAATATTTATGGACCACGCTATGCTATACCCCAAAAGCACTACACGCAAGAGAACGCGTCGCGTTCTGCGGTAAACTCCTAGCAAACCTCTGTTCTGATCAGCACTCTCCTTTCTGTATATAGGATCAAGTCAAATCAACTCTACACCCTGGCCATAATCAACCCTACGAGGCTTAAAGTGGGCCAATAAAATCAACTCTAGTAGAGTTATTTTAGGATCATAGTACCAGGGTACGCATAACATGTTTAGCGAGGATGGGAGAGCAAAAGACAAGACATGCCACGAAACTGGTGCTCTTTTTCACTGACAACGAATATCTGGTGCTGGCCTGAGACAGTGTCTTTTCTTAGATACATTTTGCAACAACAAGGTCAAACCGATGGCGTAGTTGGGCGCATCTTTCACTGGACGGAACGCAAATCACTATTGCTTTACTTCACCGACTATCAACTCTGTCAACTTGTGATCATCTCATGTCAATTTGGGCACAGCAATACGCCAGCAGGGTCTGCTGAGTTGCAGATAGGGACATGGCACTCAGCGCAGTGGCGGTTTCAGGAAGACCTGGTTTCACGCAATGCTGGTTCTATGGATGGACTACCGTTTCTACCTGCTATCATCGCCCAGGGATATCAGTAGAGTTTTGCTGCCACGAAAAGAGTGGGGCAGAAGGCGGTCTTGTGGCTTCCCTTCCAGTTTGGTTCGACAGATGATGCGATAGGTGTTTATAAGACTGTCTTGGGACTTCAGCAACTATGTCGTTGGGTTGATGGTGTCTTCTGGCCATGGCACAAGAGAAACACTCTGGGTATATCAGATGATGGGGATTGTACATCATAGTTGTGCTTCCGCCATCAATGGGTAGCATGAAGCTTCGTGAATTCTTACAGGTATTTCTGTACTTTCTACAAGATATCAAAGTAGCATATTCTTCTAATTTCTTCCAATTCATCTGCCGATCCATCTCAAACACTTGCCCACTTTCCAATTTTAGGCGTTTCACTTGAATATAGGGCCCGCTTTGCACTTCACAACCTACATATTCCACCTCGAGCTCCTCCACCCTTTTCGTCACGGCAGGAAATAACAACTATAAGTCCGCTCGCCGTCTGTATTCCTTTCGCCTCAGTCTGAGAACGAAAGACCTGGTAAGAGGCGGCGTTCAAATACTCCGCCTGCCATGCAGAGTGAAAGATTGATCATCGCCTGGTCTTTAAGTCCCCCACGGTCGTTATGTACTGAAACAAGTAAATGAAAGATACCGGGAGTCGGCCGCAACCCTGGCAATTATTGTTTGCGTCGACAGCCTAGTGCGCAATACCAAAGTCAATTCTACGTAGAATTCATCTGTTTTATGCCAAACAACCCAGGGTAGAATTGAATTTCACAGGGGAGTAGAATTTAATTTCTAGGCCCACCTGACAAGTACAACAGCTTGACTACAGACCTAAACAACAACATACATGACCGTTGTCTATTAAAATTCACGTGCTCAAAATGACTGCCATTTGCAACTGGCAGCTCACTATCACCATTAACTCGTTAGCAAATATTGGCCAAGATCTTCGCAGTTACCGCTGGCGTGAGCAAGCGCGGCGACATCTTACAACCAGCGTTACTTCTCGCCCAATGGCTGACAAGCGAGTCTCACAGTTGGGACAACTCTGACCAGGAAAAACCAGAGAAGGGCAAATACATGGTTCAAACTAGAGACCAACAACCCCGATTCTTGTCATCACCGGTTCAAGACTGCGTTTTGGCCGTGTATTTTTGTTCATGAGAACAAGGGGTCAATTCGCAGGCTTTGAATCAACAGACATTGTGTCAAGTAAAGGGCCTGCAAGGCAAAGAGTATATGTATCCATAACAGATGCAAGGAGAAACAGTGCGCAATTGAGACTATGTATCTGACCTACAGTCTAAGTGAGCACCCAGTGGCTTTGCTCGGAATACCAATCGAGTGGGAGTATGAACTTGATCTATTGTATAGAATCCTTACCGGAAAGCTTGTCTGAACTGAAACAAATCAACGGTGACAAGGTTTTGCAAGCCTTGAGTTTGCTGAGTAGGATCACGAAAGAGCGTTGGTGGACGAGGGCCTGGACATTCCAGGAAGACTCTCATCCGACATCCTCAATTCTTAGAAGCAAAGAAACAGGACTATAGGATTTTCTCAAATGTTCCTAATTAACTCTGATCAAGTCCCTTTGCTTCAGCAAAGCAAGTACCGAATTTTGCCGTGCGGTCCAGGACGAATCAACACAACGGGGCGCCGTATCACCTCATACGAAACATATCCTGGGAGTGGCAGTGAAATATACACTCTCATTAGACAGAACAATGCCTATGACTCCAAAGTTCATTGCTGACATCCAAGGAAGAAGACCACGCGACGCTTGGGGTAAGTTGGCAGTCATCGCTAATTGTTGCCAATACGAAATTCGAATGGATCATAAGCACACGAAAGAGCCCAAAAGCCTCAGTATATCGATACTAGCGATATGCATCCTTAATGGAGAGATTCTTCTTAGTGAGCCCCGAGAGGATCGCTCCTCCATGCTTGGAAAAAACCTTTTCCCAGGTCTTGGAAGAGCAAGCATTCAAAAGGTTTTGTGCTCCCGAGAGCCAGCGCCATCTCACTTTCAATAAAGGATGTCGCTTTGTTGGCTTTGAAATCACGCCAATTGGCATTTAGACAAAGGGTCATCTTTGGAAACTGCGTAGAATCATTGATACCTCAGGATTTCGTGTTCCATTGCCCGAGACGAAGAAAAGGCTTTAATCTATTGCCAAGGACCAACAACGGCGTCTTGCTCACCTTGCTGCTGAACTGAGGCGTCTGCGTGAGGCAACGCTTGCTATGCATATTGAAAGGTTTTCTGAACCATGATCGCACCAGGGCGGATGAAAATTCCAAGAACGAGACGTTTTCTAGGTAAGTTCTGAAGCGTATCAGGCAAGCATGTCGGGCCGTTCTCCTGCCTAGAGTCGAAAGAGACACCGTGGGCAAGTGGTAATTGGCCGAGAGTGGATTGGTCATCGACATTCTGGAGGATCACACTAAATCGAGCCCGTGTTAGCTTGGTCATTGGATTGTGCAAGACGTAAGGCATCACCATACCGGGTTCCCCACGCACCTACGAGTCCCGCGATGCCGATATCATGCCACCAATTGCATTCTTGGCGTTCTAACAGTGTACTTTGAGTGGCAGCTCGACGCTATGAAACGCAATGCAATGTTCAAAATTTCGGTTCCATGGTGAGAATCACGTCATCATGACCTAAATGAGACGCACCACCTGTCGCAACAAACGTCATTGAAATCTGAGCAACCAATAAGCGACCTTCGATGTCCAAGGAGGCATTGAATACTTTCGTGTTTATTAATCGATATTCGATCTGGTAGGCCTCGAGATAGACTGGATGTTGTGGCCGAATGAGGCTAAGCAATTTATAGTTTGAGCTATGGTTCTATGATGTGCAATAGTTCAAAGACCAAAGTCCCGCTCGCAAATGTCATTGATGTCTTTTCAGAGATCATGTCATTAGCATTGTTACTCGGGTCCCTAAGCTTACATTGAAATCTAGCCATCGCATCTGATCAAATTATTGACTACGGCAGCCCACGTAAACAAAGGTTCCTTTGCTATGAGAAAGTATGCACTGCATATGAGAGCATAACTATAGAGTCATAGATACTGACGATGTCCAGCAAGCGGCCTATATTAACATGCTACGAGCATGGCAAAGAAATTGCTGATATGGGGCAAGCGATTGAACATCTCAGGGCTAAACATGTCGGCTTTATCAGGCGTCCTGGGCGCCTCGGACAAATGGATGCACATGGGCACTACTGGTACTGCTTTGATTGCCGCACAGAGCTGAAAGATCATCGCAGTTTCGATTCCGATGAAGCAATGTGGAGTCACTTGAAGAGCAGACACAGCTGTGCGATGAACTAAGATCCTGGTTTGTCGTGGCCTTGAGTCGCTATGGCTATTTTAGCCAATGGGAAGATGTCTTGTTTCGTCAGACTGTACACAATTCATAGCTGATGTGATTTACTGCTACTCGTAATATTGATATAGATCCCAGGTAATTAATGGAGCTACAATCAGTCGTCAACTGCCAAGGTCAGTCCATGTGATCTCTGGGGCAGGGTGATTTCGATGAATAGAGTAGCGCCGTAACGCCTTGACGGCTTGCACAATCTCGGCCTTCTTATATAGGACGCGCGAGGCCTGGATGTTACTAGCATTTAAATGGCCGCTTGAAAGTCTACAACTCCGCGATAAATCCACCCCTGACAAATTTCGTATGCAATAAATGAAAATGTAATTTAATCCTTTTCATTGCTTTCAGACATCTTAGATCCGTATTCCGCATGTCTTTCTACTTTCTTTCCCTTTTTCGGAGGTTTTACCCAAGACTCAACCATTGCACGGTACGTTCCGTTACAACCCTGCAAGTGGATTGCTATTGTGGCCAATCCCATGAAGAACTCCACTACTCACTCTGAACCATTTCCGTTATGCAACTCTGATCAGTACTCCTAGCATTTCAGTTATGTCAATAGGAAGGGAATAGCGATCAAGCTCTGTCTCTGTTCGTGGCTAAATGTGACTTCATAGAGGATATCCGATCCTCTTGCTACCGTCTCAGCTTTATCAATATGACAGGCCTCGCGACGTACACTGATGCTACTGTCACATTGCAGCCAAGTCAGCTTGACTTGGATATCTGTTGGGTGCTTGAGTACACGTTTAGGCAAGGCAACACTTTAAGAGGAGCACGTCAAGTACTGGCTCCAGTTTATTAGCACCTGTCGCTATAAGTGTGAAATCGAAATATAGCCAATAATTATTATTAAGTCCTTTTAGAACTGATTCATCAGGCCATGGCGCTCATATCTGTGCGGGAGCTAGGTCCCTCTAACCCTATATACCCTTTTGCCTTTCTTTCTGAGTATCGGATTGCTGTATGCTAGAAATGTTAGCATACATGCCTCTATTGACAGTTTTGTTAGCCCCAGCACGTCGCCGATGAGGAAGCACAAACTCGGTTCTGCTGCCTTTGAGAATTTGAAGCCCCTTGAGGAGGTCTTTCCGCCAAGCACTAACCAGTACCTTAAACTTCATGCAGTATAAGTAACATCTTTTAGCCTCCTTATTCACATTCATCTCGCCTCTCACATCCACCATGATCGCGCCGGCACTCCCCTCTATCGGCGAATCTCTTCATATAACCACATTTCCCGAACTCGCTCTCACCCTCTCTATCTTCGTAGCCGCCTACGCTGTCGGTCCACTCTTCTAGGGCCTAATGTCCGAGCTTCGAGGCCGGGTTATTATCCTATAAACCTCTAATCTATGGTTCCTTTGCTTTAACCTTGGCTGTGCCTTATCTCATAACAAGAGCAGCATGATCGCCTTCCGCTTTTTGGCAGGCCTCGGGGGTTCTGCTCCATTGGCTGTTGGGGGCAGAGTCATCTCTGATATGTTTTAACCGGAGGAGCGAGGAAGGGCTATCTCTGTGTACTCTGTGGCTCCTCTGCTTGGACCAGCTCTTGGACCTATAGCTGGAGGGTGGGTGGCAGAGAGGACGACCTGGCGTTAGGTATTCTACTCCACGACCATTGCATGCGGCTTTGTTTAAGTCGCTGCTCTGCTATTTCTGAAAGAAACATATGCGCCAGTGATACTTGAGAGGAGGAAACAGCATTGGATTAAAGAGACAGGCAACACGGAGCTATACACCGTATGTAGCCAGCCAGACAGGACATTCATAAGGACACTTAGGATCGCCTTAACTTGTCTATTTCGCCTTCTCTTTACCTAGTCTATCGTCATGTTCCTTGTTGCCTATATAACCTATCTCTACGGGACCATGTACGTCTTCTTAAGTACCTTCTCGGGTCTATTCGCAAAGGTTTACCACGAAACCCCCGGCTATCAAGGGCTGAACTACATCTCCCTCGCCCTAGGGCTCTTTCTCGGCACACACATCTGCGCTCGCTCGCAAGATCGCATCTACAAAGCCCTGAAGCTTCGGCGCTGCAAGGAAGGCCTACCAGGGCGCCCCGAGTTCCGTGTCCCAATGATGGTACCCGGCGCGATCCTAGTGCCTATAGGCTTGCTGATATACTCCTGGACTGCAGAGAAGAGGACGCATTGGATGGGGCCCAACGTTGGTGCGTTCATCTACACCACAGGACTTGCCATGGGGTATCAGTGCATACAGGGGTACTTGGTTGATTCGTACGCGTGATACGCGGCTTCAGCAGTGGCGGCTGCGACGGTGGCGAGAAGTTTGGCGGGTTTTGGATTTCTGTTGTTTGCGGCAGATATGTATGATACTTTGGGGTATAGATAGGGAGGAACGTTGCTCGCTGGACTGGCGGTTGTTATTGGATGGCCAGCGCCTGTTATGTTGTGGTTCTATGGTGAAAACTTAAGGGCGAAGAGTCAGTTTGCGAGGCGATCAGTTAGATAGATTTTTTGTAAGCTTACTTGACACTGCCCACAATCTCAGTCCGCTACGTTGCGTCAGTTATAACGCGCTGCGATACGATAGTCTCGCAACAAATAGCAAACTTCCAGATGGCTCTGTCTGTTCAAGACATTCGGCTCGTAGAGATGAGATGTATAAGTTAACTGAATTCGGTATGATCTGCCCAACCATATGAGGATGCTAATGTAGTGGTGAGTGCTTGCCTATGTTCTCTCAACAAGCGCACTTGCTCATTTATCCAGATAGAAAGCAATCGCTCTACACCGAAACTGCCCACATTGTTACCACGAGTGACGGTATTATAGCTGTCTATAAATGTTTGCCACACCCCTTGAACCGCTGGGTTAGGGAATTGGAGAGCCGAAGGATCTTCCCCTTCATGAAGACGGAACCATTCCAAGGCAAGGCGCATATGGTAGATGCTCGTCCAGGTTACAGTGGTAATATTGAAGACTGTTGCAATCCCACTCAGTTAATAACTGCGAGGTCTAATCATAAAGAAAGCGATCTCATACCTGCTTGGAACTTGTTGCTCTGAGAAGTAAGCTCTCTGTTCTTTCCCTGACTATCACAAGCCCATATCGCACTCCTGAATACAACACCACATGCTATAATAGGCACAGCAAGGGCGACGGCAGTCGAAACGCCAGCAGCAGTAGCAGCAGCAGTAACGGAGCCAGCAGCCACAATGGCAGAAAATTTAGAAGCGCTAACCCAGAGGGACCCCAGGGCGACTACACCGCCTTTGATCGCATCGTTCTGCGTTTGGGTTGAGGCACCCATGAGTTCATTAAGAAGGTCTCTTCTCAGAACTAGGACACTTGAAGCCGCATTTGACATTTTGCAAAGGCTATTGCACACCAAGTACATCCAGCCTATATCTCGAAGCGACATATGCCCTGTAGGTGCTATTAGGTTAAACAAGCTAGTCAGCGGAAGTTCATTCTAATGCATGAAATTACCAACATTGAACTCTTCCAAAGCGGTCTAGGACCCCATCGTAGCTCCGGGTGAAGTGCTGGATGCAATAGTTGAACTTTGCCCTCTCCTCATCCAAAGACTCACCTGCTGACGTCCTTTGCTTGAGGAAGTTAGTGATTAATGATCTACATCAGCTGACAGGTGTTTCATACAGAGAAGAACGTGAGTACAATCCTAACGGTCGGGAGGACTTCCTTAATAAAATCTTGAAGATTAAATGTCTCTTCCAGGTCAATATCATAAAAATGTTGCATAAGGTGGAAGCAATCATGTAGTCCGGCTAAGGCCGTAAATGCGAAAACCATAAATCTCCAGAGTCTATGTCAGTTCAAGAACAGGTAATACAGAATAAACGAACTCTGAAGGGCATGAATAATGTAGCAAGACTCACGTAGGGCACAGATAGGGCCGGCTTTCTGTTATGATGTCCTCCGCCAAACTCGAAAATTCGCGGGGTCTTCTGTAAGAATCTTGTTAAAGAAGGAAGCTGTCCAGTAAGCTCGAAAGACTTCAGAAATTGGTATGATGCCCCAGATGGATCTTCGCGTCAGACTTTTGACAAAGATTTGTCCACCTTCTGGCCCGGCAGTCATCATGGACTTGCAGAGGGTTCGGATAGCAGCCTCCAAAGTCATGTTTTGTTGAACCGCAACTGCGGAAAGTCGAAGTCGTACCTATTAAGCTATGTTAAGCCATTGACTAATGTAACTGCTATTTGGGGACCTTATATACCTTTACGATGCGTGTGCTATCCTCAGTCGTTAGCCTGAATTCGTCTAGAGCTACCAGGTGTGAAATGTTACGTAGATAGAACGCCAAGTCATGCTGATATTCGCTGTCGTCATTAATGCGAGGCTCACAGATTTTGAAATGGTAGCCATCCGTGTCGTCATGTTCATCTAGCCAGTCTATGGCGTGCAAAGCAGTGGACTTGGCAAGACTTTTATCATTTGATGGTCCCATTTTGGTCTTGATTGCGGGTAATAAGCTTGGGAACTTACATGGTCTCGATTGCGTCGTTTTGTCACTTATCATAAGGCAAAAGAGAACCCAAACTTGCGGCCATTTTAAGAATTGAGGCCTCCCACCAACTGGCTGATTGGACGGTGAAAAATGCTGGCCATGCAGGCTGGGGTTGAAAATGCAAGGTCCTACATGAGGGTGGCCTGGAAAAATAGATCTCATTGGATAAACGAAGCCACTGATGATTACACTTGTTTTGTTACTGAATATGACCCGGTAGGCGGTTTGAGGCGTTCTGCTGCATTTACTTCTTTTGTTTTACCAGAATCTCGGTTAATAGCATAGCTGAACGCCTAGGTATGCCAGACTCGTTGGACCTTCTGCTTTCTTGCTACTTCATCTTATGATTATCCTTTGTTATCCAAATGTTATCCAGAGGGGACTATTTGCCGCTATTGCATTTTTCACTTTGAATCTCAGTATTATCGTAAATGACGATAAATACAAAAGAATGAACTATCGTACGTTTTTGCTGATTAGCTTTAAGTCAGCTTTTATTATAGAATAATGGAGAATAGCTTCCTAATATTTCCCCTCTTCACCGTCGTTGGCAGCCTGTTTACTTCTCCCCCCACCCGTCGCCTTTGCACTTCTCCGCTTAGTGACGAAATTGGCAACTCGGTTCAAGTTGACGACGCTGACAGCTACAATGCCTCGATGACTGGGCCAGGGGTGCGGTGAAGTTGGGCCTAATAGTGGCTAGGAGAGATGAGCTAAGAGCACAAATGGTCAGATTTGAAATACTTGAAATATTTAAATAAATATTTCAAAAATAAATCCAGCATCACGGGCTATCAAATATCTCAAATATGACCCCGGATTTGATTTGTTTGATTTGAGGGCAGCGCTCCACAGAAACTGAGTGTGACACGGCATCAGCATTGGCGAATGACAGAGGGACATATTGCAATGCAGCTAACCGTGGCAACTCTGCGCACAGATATTTAATTTTGCTTTACGGTAGGCAAGCCTACGTCTGACCACCCATCCCTAGCTTGTAGCTCTCCGGCCTGAGTTTTCGTGGTCATATGCTCACCCGCAAGTGGTCCGAAAGGAAAGTGTGCCCTACTGCATGTCGTCTGTCGCACTGTCATTCGTCAATACTGGCCCCGATCACGCTCAGTTCCTGAGCATGTCATCTGGAGAGGCAGATTGATATTGGGTTGGTAATAGCACGAATGCCTTCTAAGGGCCCATATGGCCACAGGTAGCCTCCACTTATATTGCATGACATTTGTGATCAAATGATACGATCCGATTCCACTATGTAGCTGCTTCTACCTAAATACGCATTAGATCAAGGCAGAAGCCTTCTAATATTCGATTTGCCAAGCTCAGCGGTGGCCCATTGATCACAACGTGTCCCTCGACCATTCGGCAACCGTATGCTGTGTAACCCTTCCTTTAGGTAAGTCGTCTGGCTCACTAATTACGGTATGTTTTAGGAAAGCCTCGCCCTGCTTGCTCTGCTCACTTCTGTACTCTAGAGTTTGTTCAACCACGTTGATTCGCAATCTGACCTTCTGTTGGATGCCAACGCAGAACTTCGCGATAAGAAAGATGCAATTAAATTGACTCGTGAGCGTGTTGAAGAGCTTGAGGAACAACTTCGTGAGTTACAGCTGGAAAAGGTCGACCGTATCGTCTTCTATAAGTGTTTCGAATTTGTAGGCTAACTGTGCTGTAACGGGATCGCCACACGTTTGTTTTGGTTATTATTGATGGTGACTGTATGCCGGTAGGTCTAACTTGAATATTTCAGGATTTTATGGCTTAATGGATATAGTTTAGAGATGACCTCGTTCGAGACGGTCTGGAGGGGGGTGAGAGAACGGCCAGCATTTTGAAGTAGGCTGTCGAAGGGGAACTTAAGTCCTTCGACCCTAGTATGCCTCATCATCTTCAAGTGATTGTTCGTGTATATGCTAATCTGAAAGGATTGGCCAAGACGTACAAAGATACAAGCATCTTGCCAGCTCCAGATTCCCTAGAAGCCTTTGTGAGTGGCTTTAATATGGGCGACACCTTGTGTGATTACGTGGATGCTGGCAATGGAAAAGAATGTGCAGACGAAAAGGTGAAAGGTGAGCTTGTGTTATTCGATTTTGAATAGGTTCGTTTTGGTCCCTAATCTAGTATACAGCATCTTTCCAATATCACCTGGCCGACGTTCACTGTCGGAAGATCTTTTTCGGCGCTTCGGCAGATAGCGTATATGCCCGTCTTCTCGGAAAGTACCTCCAAGATGAGGTAGTCCGTAGGCGCATATGCCTGATCGAAGGGCCACCTTGGGCTCAGGAACTAGCTGATTTTAAGGATAAGTTCCACACGGCTCTCTTCGACACAGTCTTCCGAAGCCAGAAATTGCCCAATATTAAGCGTAGGGTTTCGTTTCGTACTACGCCTCCAACCTCTCCTTCGGCCAACTACGCAAACGCTGCTTCCAGAGCCCCGTCTACACCAGCACCAGTCCCTCCAGCACACCATGTTTCAGTATTACCCAGAGGGTTGGTGTCTGTAGGGATCTTGCGAAACAGCCAGGGTCAACGGGTGGACTCACAACTCACTTATTCGAGTCAAGATTTCAATGATCTGAAGAGCCGCAAGCTTTGCAACTATTTCCATCTACTCGGGACATGCCCCTATCAAAAGATGCATGGAAATTGCCAGCATGATCACGACAGAATACTCAGCCAAGCACAAAAGGCGGCCATGCGGGCTATTGCTCGACTGTCTCCCTGCCCGACTGGGTTGGTGTGCAGTAATCCAGATTGCCTTAATGGGCATCGCTGCGCATGGGAGAACTGTTCTTCGCCCAGTTGCCGATTCCCCCGGGAAATGCATAATGTTGATACCAGAGTTATTAGTGAATGAGCTACTATCGTTAGCCCTCGACATTGGTTTTCCCGCTGGGTTTTCCCAATGCCAATACGCGAATGCGGAGGGCCCAAGGAATTCATGGTTATTATCCAGTGATCTAGGAGCCTATGTTTTGTTGTTAGTCTACGTATGCAATGTTATTTTGATAAAGTGTGCCATTGATGTTTAGTAACTGCCATCCGGATCAGGCGTCCAGCCATCGGTTTCTTCGTCATTTTGCATCTATTGAAGATACTTATCTATTTCTCCCTATTCTCAGAGCCCCTACACTAGTATTCTAGCTAGTAATGGGGTCCATTACGACTTTTAGACCAATTAAACCTACGGAATTCGACATGGATTTCGAAAACTTGTAACAGGCCCCGTTCCTATTCGGGTCACGTTTACAAAATCGCGGAACTGGGCCCGTTTCAAGGCGTGGTGATCCGTGCCACCCATCCTGAGTACATTGCGCACAGAGAAATAACCAATCATCATAGGCCGATTTTACAATGAGCCAACCTTAATTATAGTGACCCTACTTAGTAGTCAGACAAACAGATAGATCTATTACGCCCAGTAGGCCACCGCCCATAGAGCTCTAAAAACTAAAAATATGTATGTTTTGCCAATTAATATCTTAATCTCGCAAAGCCCCTATATTTCCCGCCTTATTCTTCTCTATCTCCCACAACGGCCGGACGCTGGGCAATTCGAGTGCTTCAATGAATTCCGAGCCAAGTACATGGTTCTAGGCTCACAATACCCATTGGCGGAGCTGATAAGACTTAGAGATTTTGTCTTCATTCTTAGGTAGGAGAGGGTCTTTTGATGGCCCGGAAGGCAGCCGCGGCGCCGGTGTAAGGAGATTCACGATTGCAGTGGCCAGCTCGTCCAGCTCGTCCAGCTCGGATAGATTTGAGTCGACCGTGGGAAGTCAAGCGGCGCCTAGCTCTACAAGCTCAGCGAATCATTTGACCTCGTCTTCTGTCGTTACACGGATCCGACCTGGTTGTTTCCGGGCTAGCCTAAGGTCAGGGAGGGTCAAACTGAGTGTGAAATAGTCAGAGCTGACAAAGTCCAGGTAGATTCTCTTTATACCACGGCCATAAGATTTCAAGAGACCATTTTCGCAGACGTCGCAGACCAGCGATGACTTGGAGCACGCCAATAACAGAGCTGGTATTTCCAAACTCAACGCTGCAAAGAACAGTCTGTCCCAACAAATTAGCACCATATTCGTTTGAACGTAATCATCTCCACATACCGTTATAGCTTGGGACCTCGTCGTGATAACAAGCGACCAAATATGACCCTGTACCACAACGCCTGGTAAGAATTCGAGCTTATTTGTGGCCACTGAGCCAGTCCTGGATATTAAAAACTCCCACTGAGCGGCATGCCAAATCCCCATCTGCTGCTCCCCTTTTGCCGTGTTACCACCGTAACGCTTAGTTTCGATGCTAAAGGCGAGTGGGTACTGTTGCAGCAGTCTGTCGGACGTCCAATTGAAGCAGGGCGCCATAACGTCAGATGGGGCATGGAAGGTAGGATCACGTTCTGGTATGAAACGTAGGACGTAGTCAACCCGGCTTGCTGTGTCGGGGAATCTATGATATGCTGAGTCGACGTTTGTCGTCGTGCTGCAGGGTTCCAAGGTCAGTGGTGGATGAGGTATGGATGAAGTCCCAGCTTAAACATACCAAGATATGAAGTCAAGAAGTTCTTGATTTGTACAGCTGTACATATCGCGAGCAAACAGTTCGAGCAGAGGAGTATGCACCATGTTGTTCCACGCCGACTCGTCGCTAAGCATCTGGGAGCATTGGCCAGACCGATCAGCGATGCGCAAAGCACGACGAAGGACTTCCCTAGCTGACGCCCAGTCAAGTGATTCATCAAGGTCCTTGATACTATTGGTATCTTCAAAGAACATAAAGCCGTGCAGTCGATCAAGTGGCGCGGTGTTCTTGAGATGCTGATCTAGAGCAGCCTTCATGCTTTGCGGAATAATGCTGAAGCCTCTGGATATATCATTGATATCTTGGATTAATTCAGAAAGGGACGAAGGCAAGGCCTGTCGCGGTGCTGTGGTGCTGAGTGCGTCTCTAATTAATCTTTGGCCCTCTGGCCCGTACATAGGAAATAGTTTGGTCGGTGACTGTGACCGTTTTGAGCGTTTGCTGTCGCGTGACACGGAGGCATCACTTCGCGAAGCAAAACTCGAAGCATTGCTTCTCAAGCCAAGATCTGGAGGATTATCCAATGGATGCCTGCTTGTGCTTATGGTTTCAGCTCGAGGGGTTTGTTCATTGTCGAGATTTGTGTCGTCGCCATGAGCCCGTTTCTTTCCGGGTGTCGACGGTAGCATCTCTGATGACGTTGGATCTTGAGAGTTCTCGTTTCTTGACCTTGGAGGTGATACGGGATAACGACGTTTTCGGGGCTCGCTGAGTTTAAGAGATCGTCGTCGTTTGAGGGCGCAAGCTTGGCTGGCTTTCGAAATGTCTGGCGTGGGTTGTTCAAAAGGGAGATGATCAAGCCAATGCACAACATGATGGATGAGTAAGTTGAATTCCATGAGTGCTATCACAATGCGTGGAATGCAATTACTTTTGCTACGCCGACATTGATGTTGATGCGGATGACAAGTTAACAATAAACAAAGCAGTAATTCTGACAGTAAAAGAATGCCCCGCTATTATTTCGTGCGCGTAATTTGTTTATGGCTTGGTTGGCGGGGTGATTCAAGCGATATTTTGACTAGGCAATCTACCCTGCACCATTGGAACTCAACATGTTTATTTTCGCTTTCACAACTCTCTCCTGTAAAAACTTTTCCTTGGCATCCGCTGTTAGCGTTCTGCTAAGGCAGAAAGTTTTTACAGGCCAAAATGGCAACAAAAGCAACTTTGGGACTGGCGGGACCCTAACAGCTGCTAGAAGAAAGCGATTCAGAGAGTTGACCTTTCTTCGTGACGAGTGTCCTCAACGACACTGAGCTTCGCGAGCTCTTGACATCGCCTTCAGGCATTATTTCCCATGCCTTGAAGAGGCTGGTTACTCATGGATATGGGGGTAAAGGTTAGCCAAAAAATTCGTGAGTTCAGGGTACACTTTTCTCGGAATACGATGATATCTTATACCCATAACCTCAAGTAGACCATTTAAAGCTCATTAAAGGTTTCCTGGACTTAATAGCTATTTTCTGGAATTACTTATAGAGTTTTACGATGTAATGATGGAAATGATGTTGATGGTCGTGATGCTCCACCTAGAAGTCTTGGCTCACATTTAATTCAATTGGGTTTAGCGCGAAATCGGCCTGGAAGTCTTGGCTCACATTTAATTCAATTAGGTTTAGCGCGAAAAGCGAACCACTAGAATAGATAGCTTTACAACCATGATTCTTTGATGCAACGGTCTGATAATTCAGCATACCAGCTCCACGACATATTAATACACACGATATCAGTATGGTATATAATAATAATAAATGCACAATCATACCCAAGTAATATCAGTCACAAGAGATGCGCACTATACACTTTTTCCTTACAACAGCATCATCAAATATGCAGCGGACCGAAAACCAGATAACCACTAACAAACGATGCCTTGCTCTCAGTTTTCCCTTCTTACTTATAAGGTCTTTGAGCAAATTGATGTTGCAAGAAACCGTTTCTTACCACTTGACCTACGCAGACCAGTTTACGCTGTGACACTGGTAACTCATCATGGAACCTGTAACCGTCGGAAACGAAAATAAGGTTTGATTGCCATGCAGGCTACAGCAGCTGCTGCAGGGGACGGCAAGCAACAATTGCGTCGCGTCACTGATTACTCGGAAAACGCGCGAAGACCTACGAGAACAACCATTTCGGCCAAGTTATATGAAAGACGATGTCCCAACCCGCTCCAAAACGCCGAGGCCGTCCCCCGAGGAAAGTGCCACAGACGGAAGAGGAGCGGCTCGCCTCGCAACGCGCGCGATCGCAACGATACTACCAACGACAACACGGACAATCTGTTGATTCCCAACGCGTCGCCGTTGGATCGCAGAATGCGGAGTTTGTGTATCATTACCAACCCCATCCACCTGCTCTACCATCGACTACGAACCCCGTTATTGGCCTCCACCTAGAGCCGCATCTTAACATACCAACACCTTTAGAGCAAGATGTAGTAGCCGAGCCCACTTGTGCGGGTGAGGCGGACACGGACCCAACAGCGGCACCAACGTTGTGGAATCCACCTGTCTGGAACCATCACGAGAATTCACGGGCCACACGGTCGAGTTTAGATGATGCACCCGAAGATAACTACAATCCGTTATTCGAGGACTCCCAAATACAACTCGAGCTTATATCACAAGGACAAGACAATACAGGAGATAGCTACGACGCGGTCATTGACAGGGGCGAAGCCAATTCTCCGCAGCTCGAAGCTCGAGACGAAGAGCTGCAGGATTTAGTTGATAAGGTTCAGCAGTTACTCATCACGACGTCGCCAGACAGCGAGGCAATAAGGAGGGATAGTGACGATGGTCTGGCAGAAAGTTTGTGGGCCTATAGTCCAGGCGTGGCTCTGTCTTGATAGAGGTACTGACGCGGCTTACCAGATACGGTCGAATCACCAGTAGCTTCCGGCTCAGCGTTTTTGCAGGGCGATGTGAGATCCTCGACTCCACAACCTCAAGGCTCTGCTCGGTTATCACGTAGATCTGATGAAGCCCAGGGACGAAGCCATGCGACATCATCCTGCAACGCCGTCATCGCAGTTACGAAATACAAGTACGTTGGATAATTGGGTACGGCGGCCTTGTACTCGCTCCTCAGACAACTCTTCTAATGGAGTAACTTCACATGCTTATGACTGCAACGGATTTCTTCTACCATCAGCCACGGGCCTGCAAAGGTTCACGCGGGAACACTCGGCCTTTGTCGATCGTTCTAGTGCCACATCGCCATCCTCCAATTCATTACCAAGAGGGTTTGGAGTAGAATGGATCTATCATGGGCTCTACTCGTGGAATCTCCGTCGTCGGCTGGAACGGGAAGACTA